>NC_091188.1:8383235-8435735 GCF_040958095.1 Procambarus clarkii | reverse complement strand
ATTATATGAAGGAAGCATATATTATCAATAAAATTTATCTACCAATAAATGAGCTGCGCGGTGGAGCCCGGTTATTTTTTTTTCTCTCTCTCTCTCTCTTTTTCTCTCTATCTCTCTCTCCCACCCTCCTGTTCTCTCTCTGCCTCTCTCTCTCTGCCTCTCTCTCTTCCTCTTTCCTATTGTCTCTATCTTCTCCCTTCTCGTTTTCTCTATTTATATCTTTCTTCTACCTATTCTCTATGCATGTTCTCATAGAACATAGAGAATTGTATAGAGAATTCGTTGCTCCTTCGCTTCCCTCCTCCTCCTCCTCCTCCTCCTCCTCCTCCTCCTCCCTGTCTCCCCCAACATGCACCCTCCTCGTCGTTCTCATCTCAAACACCTTCCCCGTCTCGCATCATCACAACACTCTGCTTTCATCACGGTGAACACCTTCACACCCCCACCCCATCTTCACTTTCACACACACACACCCTCTGCGCTGTCTCCACCCGAGCCCCCCCCCCCCCCAGGTTGAAGGCACTTACAGTAACGATGTGGGAGATCGTATAAACATGGACGCGATGGGCCAATAGAAAGTAGACTTTGTATTATTAAATTCGGACAAACCTGAAAAGTTTTTCTATGTTAATAATGAAATGTAAACTAACATAATCATCCTAGATATAATACACGCTGTCTGAGGCCTAATAGAGTACATATATGTGCTATACCAGGCCGAGGAATATATAATTAGTTTTTTTAGCTTAATTTTTGCCCCCCCCCTCATATCCCCCCTCATATCCCCCCTCATAACACATTTGCTCCTCATATCCCCCTATCACGGTAACCATGTTCACTACACACTATTTACATCACTGTAATCTGAAGGCTGTATCCAGAACACAAATCTGAATTAAAAAGAGTCATTTTCCATGTCAATATAGTGTATACACTAATATTTAATCGAATGCTAAACTCTACGGATTTTAGGGTGCACATTTCACTTATACTGTAGAACTTCTTGAAGGGCTTCCAAATGCATTACATTTGTCAACCACTCTGACAGTAAAAAGGTTTTTTTCTAATATCTCTGTGGCTCATTTGGGTACTCAGTTTCTACCTGTGTCCCCTAGTGCGTGTGCCCCTTGTGTTCAATAGCCTGTCTTTATCTACCCTATCAATTCCCTTGAGAATCTTGAATGTGCTGATCATGTCCCCCCTAACTCTTCTGTCTTCCAGCGACGTGAGGTTTAATTCCCGTAGTCTCTCCTCCTAGCTCATACCTCTCAGCTCGGGTACTAGTCTGGTGGCAAACCTTTGAATCTTTTCCAGTTTAGTCTTATCTTTGACTAGATATGGACTCCATGCTACTCCAGGATTGGCCTGACATATGTGGTATACAAAGTTCTGAATGATTCCTTACACAAGTTTCTAAAGGCCGTTCTTATGTTGACCAGCCTGGGATATGCCGCTGATGTTATCCTCTTGATATGGGCTGCAGGGGACTGGTCTGGCGAGATGTCATCCCCCAAGTCTTTTTCTCTCTCTGACTCTTGAAGAATTTCATCTCCCAAATGATACCTAGTATCTGGCCTCCTGCTCCCTACACCTATTTTCATTACATTACAATTTCTGGGGTTAAACTCTAACAACCATTTGTTCGACTTTTCCTTCAGTTTGTCTAGGTCTTCTTGAAGCCTCAACCAGTCCTCGTCTGTCTTAATCCTTCTCATAATTTTAGCATTGTCAGCAAACATTGAGAGGAATGAGTCTATACCCTCCGGGAGATCATTTGCATATATCAAAAACAGGGTAGGACCGAGTACAGAGCCCTGTGGGACTCCACTGGTGACTTCACTCCAATCTGAGGTCTCACCCCTCTATCTGTAACTCTCTGCTTCCTATCCCTTATGCACTGGAGCACCTTAGCAGTTACTCCTGCCTGTCTCTCCAGCTTATCCACCAGCCTCTTAAGGGGTACTGTGTCAAAGGCTTTCCGACAATCCAAGAAAATTCAGTTCACCCATCTTTCTCTTTCTTGCATAATCTTTTTCCCCTGGTCGTAGAATTCTATTAAGCCTGTAAGGCAAGATTTACCCTCCCTGAACCCATGTTGATGGGTTGTCACGAAGTCTCTTCTCTCCAGATGTGTTACTAGGCTTTTCTCGCGATCTTCTCCATCACCTTGCATGGTATACAAGTTAAGGACACTGGCCTGTAGTTCAGTGCCTCTTGTCTGTCACCCTTTCTGTAGATTTAGGACAAAAAGTAGCGTAGTAACAAGTATTTTGTGTGTGAGTGTATGTGCGCGTGTGTGTGTACGTCTGTCCCTGTCCTGTGCGCACGTCTGTCCCTCTCCTGTGCGCACCAACGCACATGCGCACCAATACAATAGGACGGGCGAGCTTGTGGGTGTGTGCAAATTGTGCAGCCCCCGCACTGGGCGGTCAAGCAGCGCCACAGAGGGGGTCAATATGGACGGCCGACCTTATGCTCTTGTAGAAAGGCTTCCGCCGACCATGCCTTATGCCGCCTGGAAACTATTAAAGTCAATTAATCGAACAAATAGATTGACATTACCGTCAATTAAAACTGGGTTACTTCTTCGTTAGAGTACACGGAGTGAATACATATTTATATATATAAATATTACTTGTAATATATAAATATATTTATGTATATAGTCGGCGGGTTCATGGCATTTATACCTTCAGAATCCCTCAGCGAGGCGCACCTGGTCTCAGCCGACCTGGGTGGAGGTCGCTTTATTTATTATTTATTCTCTCCTGTGATTTACATGGCGTTAAGCATAATTTTATTAATTGTGGTAATATTATATATATTTTTTTTTTGAGTGGGGAGGAGGAAGGATGCCTTGAAAAACGTTGATTTTTTTCCGATCGTGGTTTAGTGTGAAAATAAAAATATTGTTTACAAAATAGTGCTGCATTTTAATTTATTTTCGTGGGAGAGGTTACTGTGGTATGGTTATTAAGTCTCTTCAATAGCTTTAGAATATACATATATACATGTCTTTGTGTGTATATCCCGTGTTTACACATATACAGTTATTATATTTTTTTTAACCGTAAATTTAAGATATAATGTATTAGCATATATTACAATAATAATAACAATAATAATAATAATAATGATAAAAATTATAATAAAATAATTAAAATTATAATAATAAAAAAATAATAATAGTGATAATAATAATAATAACTATATTTCGACATATAGCTAAAGCCTTATCTTATTTTTATTGGGCTCCATTTTGATTAAGCAGTTTAGTTGTGGTCTCAATATTATGGAATGGGCAACTAATTCGTTTGGACGCGAGTAGATTACTGCACGATCAAGTTAATCCATCGTAGAGAGAGAGATCAAGTTAATCCATCCAGAGAGAGAGAGAGACGAAGAAATATATGAAGTATACCAATAAATAAAAGTTTAAAGTCTCAATGTCAACTACGCCTTCTCCTGATTGCTATAAAGCAATTGCTCTAAATACACTGTTTAAAAATTTGACTATATACTCACAATTAAGCACAAATTGACTATTAAACTCACTATTTACTATTTAGCACAATTTAAATTCCTTTCATTTACAATAAATTCCAGTGATTTAGTATGAAATGGCGTTTATCATACTGACTTTTTATCTCCTTAAATATAAGACTCTAAGGTAACCCTTTTAAGGTTACAAGGATGATGGGTAAGTGATGAGGAGTAGAGAATGTGGTGGTGATGGGTAGGGAAGTTGGTGAACCATGAGGAAGAAGGGGAATGGTAGAAAGGTGGTGCTGGGCAAGGAAGGTGGTGATGGGTCAGGAAGGTGGTGAAAGGGTAAGGGAAGGTGATGAAGGGAAGGGAAGATTATGATTGTTATAAAAGGATGGTGACGATGGTGTCCTGTAACCCTCGACACTATCCTTACCACTGTAACCCATCTTCATCACTGATGGTTACAGTGATTAAGGTTAAAGTGAAGAAGATCGTGTGCAGTGAAGACAGTCTCAGTGAAGAGGATAAGGAGTAGTGAAGATAGTTACAATGATTAAGATATTGTGTAGCGAAGATGGTTGCAGTGATAAAGATTATACGAAGATTAGACGGTTACAGTGATGATAGTTGTGAGTAGTTAACATGTCAACAGTGAAGAATACAGTGAGTAACAAAGATGGTTACAATGATAACTGTTATGTGTATTGGAATTCACAAGGTCTTCTCTGAATACTCTTTATTTTCTTCTCTGAGGCTATGGGTCCCTACACTTGCACCAGAGGCGGTACCCTCACAACTTATATATATATATATATATATATATATATATATATATATATATAGAGAGAGAGAGAGAGAGAGAGAGAGAGAAAGAGAGAAAATAAATGTTTCATTTATGACTATTAACTTAAGTATTCCACCTCAATGGGTCTATTCAGTGTAGGATTTAATGAAGATCCACCTCCCCTCCCTGTCTAATTATCCAAGGCAAGCACACAGAAACTCTCCGCCCAGTCGGGATAAATCCCAACCCGGTCAAATCACCACCCGGTCAAACCCCCCCCCCAGGATAGTCGCCAAATTCACGGGTCAAGACAGTACCACATCACAGTAGTAGATTGAGTTGGCTTTCCTGCGGCTTCAACCTTTTCAAATGAGGCTTACCAGTAAGCCATATATGTGTGCAAATAGCAACTTACTAACCTCAGATCGTTCACCGACCCGGAATTATCCGATTAAAGCCGTTTTTCGATGTTTTGATACTGATTACGAATATACTGTTTGAGGCCTCATAGGTTTTCTATGATAAGCCAAATATCCAGAATAAAACTTGGCTTCCACACAGGAAAATTATCATTAGGACGAAGAAACGTGTTATGTGAACTCTTACAGACAGACTCATATATAATCGCTTAAACGGACGATGGACTCAGCTTGCTCATTCCACTTCAACTGCGCTCTTCCACCCGGGAAATTGAGCCTGGGAGGCCCTGGGAGGGTCTGGGAGGCCCTGGGAGGGTCTGGGAGGCCCTGGGAGGGTCTGGGAGCCCTGGGAGGGTCTGGGAGGGTCTGGTGGGTGCCATTGGGTGATCCTAGTAGGATCTGGGATGACCTGGGTGGTTGTGGGTGGTCTGGTGTAGTTGTGGGTGGTCTGGTGTAGTTGTGGGTGGTCTGGGGTGGTTGTGGGTGAGCCTGGGTGGTTGTGGGTGGCCTGGGGTGGTTGTGGGTGGCCTGGGGTGGTTGTGGGTGGTCTGGGGTGGTTGTGGGTGGTCTGGGGTGGTTGTGGGTGGTCTGGGTGGTTGTGGGTGGTCTGGGGTGGTTGTGGGTGGTCTGGGGTGGTTGTGGGTGGTCTGGGGTGGATGTGGGTGGTCTGGGGTGGTTGTGGGTGGTCTGGAGTGGTTGTGGATGGCCTGGGGGGTTGTGGGTGGTCTGGGGTGGTTGTGGGTGGTCTGGAGTGGTTGTGGGTGGCCTGGGGTGGTTGTGGGTGGCCTGGGGTGGTTGTGGGTGGTTTGGGGTGGTTGTGGGTGGTCTGGGGTGGTTGTGGGTGGTCTGGGGTGGTTGTGGGTGGCCTGGGTGGTTGTGGGTGGCCTGGGGTGGTTGTGGGTGGCCTGGGGTGGTTGTGGGTGGTCTGGGGTGGTTGTGGGTGGTCTGGAGTGGTTGTGGGTGGCCTGGGGTGGTTGTGGGTGGCCTGGGGTGGTTGTGGGTGGTCTGGGGTGGTTGTGGGTGGTCTGGGGTGGTTGTGGGTGGTCTGGAGTGGTTGTGGGTGGCCTGGGGTGGTTGTGGGTGGCCTGGGGTGGTTGTGGGTGGCCTGGGGTGGTTGTGGGTGGTCTGGGGTGGTTGTGGGTGGCCTGGGGTGGTTGTGGGTGGTCTGGGGTGGTTGTGGGTGGCCTGGGTGGTTGTGGGTGGCCTGGGGTGGTTGTGGGTGGCCTGGGTGGTTGTGGGTGGTCTGGGGTGGTTGTGGGTGGCCTGGGTGGTTGTGGGTGGCCTGGGTGGTTGTGGGAGGCCTGGGGTGGTTGTGGGAGGCCTGGGGTGGTTGTGGGTGGCCTGGGTGGTTGTGGGTGGCCTGGGTGGTTGTGGGTGGCCTGGGTGGTTGTGGGAGACCTGAGGTGGTTGTGGGTGGCCTGGGGTGGTTGTGGGTGGCCTGGGGTGGTTGTGGGTGGCCTGGGGTGGTTGTGGGAGGCCTGGGGTGGTTGTGGGTGGTTGTGGGAGGCCTGGGGCGGTTGTGGGTGGCCTGGGGGGGTTGTGGGTGGCCTGGGTGGTTGTGGGTGGCCTGGGTGGTTGTGGGTGGACTGGGGTGGTTGTGGGTGGCCTGGGGTGGTTGTGGGTGGTCTGGGGTGGTTGTGGGTGGCCTGGGTGGTTGTGGGTGGCCTGGGGTGGTTGTGGGAGGGCCTGAGTGGTTCTGGGAGGGCCTGGTCCAACACAATCCTTGGAGGTGAGAGGTGTGGACGAACAGCCTGGCGTGGTTCGCCCCCATGGAGTGGAGATGAGAAGCGACAGGGGCAGTCGCAGTGTGATAAACGTGGGAGAAGTTGGAGGGAGATTGGAAAGAGTGATTGGAGAAGGAGACCCGGTAAGAGAAGGATAATTAAATAACGGAATGGAAGATGAAAGCAAAACAAGGAGAGAGAGAGAGAGAGAGAGAGAGAGAGAGAGAGAGAGAGAGAGAGAGAGAGAGAGAGAGAGAGAGAGAGAGAGAGAGAGAGAGAGAGAGAGAGAGACAAACAGACAGACAGAGAAAGAGAAAGGAATGATGATGAAGAGATGAAATATCAAGACGAGAGGGGCTCATAAATTAAATATTAGAATGATTGGTTGGGAAGAGAGAAGAAAAATGTGGAATTGTAGAAGAACAGAGGCGAAGAGATTAAGAAAAAAGGGAGTAGGAGACAGAGCAATATCTCCCGGGGAAGAAAGATGTTTCCTGGTGACAAAAATCACACAAACACACTATGCTGTTATTGTAACAACACAAGAATAGACGTAACTGCAGAAGGTCTATTGGCGAGGTCTATTGGCAAGGTCTATTGGCGAGGTCTATTAGCGAGGTCTATTGGTGAGGTCTATTGGCGAGGTCTATTGGTGAGGTCTATTGGCGAGGTCTATTGGCGAGGTCTATTGGCGAGGTCTATTGGTGAGGTCTATTGGCGAGGTCTATTAGCGAGGTCTATTGGCGAGGTCTATTGGTGAGGTCTATTGGCGAGGTCTATTGGCGAGGTCTATTGGCGAGGTCTATTGGTGAGGTCTATTGGCGAGGTCTATTAGCGAGGTCTATTGGTGAGGTCTATTGGCGAGGTCTATTGGTGAGGTCTATTGGCGAGGTCTATTGGCGAGGTCTATTAGCGAGGTCTATTGGTGAGGTCTATTGGCGAGGTCTATTGGTGAGGTCTATTGGCGAGGTCTATTGGCGAGGTCTATTGGCGAGGTCTATTGGCGAGGTCTATTGGGGAGGTCTATTGGTGAGGTCTATTGGCGAGGTCTATTGGTGAGGTCTATTGGCGAGGTCTATTGGGGAGGTCTATTGGCGAGGTCTATTGGCGAGGTCTATTGGTGAGGTCTATTGGCGAGGTCTATTGGTGAGGTCTATTGGCGAGGTCTATTGGGGAGGTCTATTGGGGAGGTCTATTGGCGAGGTCTATTGGGGAGGTCTATTAGCGAGGTCTATTGGCGAGGTCTATTGGCGAGGTCTATTGGCGAGGTCTATTGGCGAGGTCTATTGGCGAGGTCTATTGGTGAGGTCTATTGGCGAGGTCTATTGGTGAGGTCTATTGGCGAGGTCTATTGGCGAGGTCTATTAGCGAGGTCTATTGGCGAGGTCTATTGGCGAGGTCTATTGGCGAGGTCTATTGGTGAGGTCTATTGGCGAGGTCTATTGGCGAGGTCTATTAGCGAGGTCTATTGGCGAGGTCTATTGGGGAGGTCTATTGGTGAGGTCTATTGGCGAGGTCTATTGGTGAGGTCTATTGGCGAGGTCTATTGGCGAGGTCTATTGGCGAGGTCTATTGGTGAGGTCTATTGGCGAGGTCTATTGGCGAGGTCTATTGGCGAGGTCTATTAGCGAGGTCTATTGGTGAGGTCTATTGGGGAGGTCTATTGGCGAGGTCTATTGGTGAGGTCTATTGGCGAGGTCTATTGGCGAGGTCTATTAGCGAGGTCTATTGGTGAGGTCTATTGGGGAGGTCTATTGGCGAGGTCTATTGGTGAGGTCTATTGGCGAGGTCTATTGGCGAGGTCTATTGGCGAGGTCTATTGGCGAGGTCTATTGGGGAGGTCTATTGGTGAGGTCTATTGGCGAGGTCTATTGGTGAGGTCTATTGGCGAGGTCTATTGGCGAGGTCTATTGGCGAGGTCTATTGGCGAGGTCTATTGGTGAGGTCTATTGGGGAGGTCTATTGGGGAGGTCTATTGGGGAGGTCTATTGGGGAGGTCTATTGGCGAGGTCTATTGGCGAGGTCTATTGGTGAGGTCTATTGGCGAGGTCTATTGGTGAGGTCTATTGGTGAGGTCTATTGGTGAGGTCTATTGGCGAGGTCTATTGGCGAGGTCTATTGGCGAGGTCTATTGGGGAGGTCTATTGGCGAGGTCTATTGGCGAGGTAGCCACAACCAAAACTCCCTCACATATATGTGTGTCTAACCTTCGCTTGAAACACTACAGGGGCCTCCCCCCCACCCCCACCCTCCGCCTATTGAGTTACCAAGTAATCAGCTTCACAAATCCACAGCCTTATACCCTCAACCAGCCTTTCTACTCAGGCCATTCCTGAATCGAACGAGCGTGCTGGTTGCTCCCAGACGCGCGACTTAACCCGGGAGTCCCCAAGATGCCAGGGTTCGACTCTCCTACTGCTCCAATTATCTTCTCAAATGGATGAAAGTGGATAACATGCGGACCTCTAGATAATGGTAACAGGAGAGACTCAGGAAAATGAGACGAAGCATTAACGACCAATTAGAATATAATTGAGGATAATTTTATGAACGAGAAGAAAAACAAAACAAGAGAGAGACGCAAGGCGTATTAAGTCACCTAAAACCCTCACCAAATTGAAAGAAGGGAAGAGCAAAGAACAGAAAGAATAGGGCTGGGGGGTAGAGGGGGTGGGGAAGGGGGGGAGATAGAGGGGGTGGGGGTAGAGGGGGTGGGGGTAGAGGGGGTGGGGGTAGAGGGGGTGGGGGTATAGGGGGGGATAAAATAAACACGTGTCGTTAGAGAAGGTTAATAGAGCTGTTCCTTCGGTCAATTGTTGATAGTTATCATATGGCCGCGAGGAAGAGCAGGGCCGTGTCTCCGCTACACCCTGGAGACTCCACCACGGAGACACCTACCCCTCCCTCACCCTTCCTCGCCTCCCTCACCCTCCCTCTCCTCCCTCACCCTTCTAGTCACATCCCGAATCTTGTTCCTCACCATCAACCGTGACCATCCTCACTGTCAAAACGATTCCATTCATCTCACAGCTTCACTACACACGTTCTTCATCACCGTCAAATACTCACTGTAAGGGTATTACAGTGAGTAAAATACTCACTGTAAGGGTGAGTCGTGTGGCGACCCACCCTGCAATCTTTGGGGCTCAAAAGGCAGGGCCAAGGAGCTAGAACCCAATATACCTTATGATCGAAATGACGAGGTTTGGCAGTTATTTGCTTCTTCAGAAGTTGAGGGAAGTGGTTAAGAAGTTTAAGAGACAGCTAAAGCATAACTACTGAACGAAAACAACCATTCCTAAAGGCAGGGCCCAAGAGCTTTAATCTTATCTACTATTTTTTGCCTTCCTCGAGTCAGATAGGAAGGCTATGCAAATGCCTGGTGAAGTGTGTTCAAGATGTCCATATATAGATGCGAACATATTACATATTTATATACATACATTGTATACATACATTACATACATATTTATATGTAATTACCTGAATTATTACTCAAGCTTGCCTATTTCGGATTTTAATCAGTCAACCAGGAACTAGATTTGTCCAGCGTCAGTCAACCAGGAACTAGACTTGTCCAGCGTCAGTCAACCAGGAACTACCTGTCGATCGTCAGTCAACCAACGGTCAACCACTCTCCAGCCACTAGTCGTCGCACGACTATCAACTAACAACCATTCGTTATCTCTCACCGCCGGTGGACAGTCCACCAGAGATATGGCCGCTGGCACCACCCTCCACCCACCACCCTCCACCCACCACCCTCCACCCACCACCCACCACCCACCACCCTCCACCCACCACCCTCCACCCTCCACCCTCCACCGTGACACTGCCCTTCCACACCACCCAACAATTCTCTAATTAGACCGGACCGTCTTTTAGACGGGCCATCAACGGCAGCCTAATTAGTCAGTAATGACCAATTTCGCGATAAACAATTCCAAGCCTTCCGCTAATTAGTCAACTGCCCTATTAAACCGATCGGCAAAAATATCTTCCCCCTTCATCTCTCTCTCTCTCTCTCTCTCTCTCTCTCTCTCTCTCTCTCTCTCTCTCTCTCTCTGCCTCGTGTCAATACCTTCTTCAGACGGTCAGTGCTTTCTCGCCTTAGCGGCCCAGGTGATTAGTAAACTGGTCGCCTGTTTAACAACTTGTGCCCAATAAGAGCCTCAAGGCATGGCGATATCTTATCTTCACGATAGTACAACGTAGTCAAAACGTCACACTCACCTGTAATTCAATGCCCCCAGGTAAGCCATTACAACACCCAACGCAGTTAGCCATTTTATACAAAAATGTCTAATCTTTATTACCCAAGATGCAGGCTTTCTCTGCAGTCATTATTACCTGTTCTTCAAGATATACCATTGCCAGCAGGATCGACTTTAATAATTGGTTTATCTTCTCCATAGTTTACATGTGGCTGGGGGAAATATTGGTGATTAGCGGCTGGTTGTTCCGTCTTGACCTACATTGTTAAGGAGATCGCCACTTGTTTCGTCTCAATAGTCTGAAGATCTTTCTCTATTACTCTTTCATTCGTCTCAAGCAGACTGTGACTGTAGTATTTAGCAGGCAGGCACAGTGTAGCACCAGCAGGCTGGTACAGTGTTGCGCCAGCAGGCTGGTACAGTGTAACGCCAGCAGGTACGTACAGTGTAGCACCAGCAGGCAGGTACAGTGTAGCACCAGCAGGCTGGTACAGTGTAACGCCAGCAGGTACGTACAGTGTAGCACCAGCAGGCAGGTACAGTGTAGCACCAGCAGGCAGGTACAGTGTAGCACCAGCAGGTACGTACAGTGTAGCACCAGCAGGCTGGTACAGTGTAGCGCCAGCAGGCTGGTACAGTGTAACGCCAGCAGGTACGTACAGTGTAGCACCAGCAGGCAGGTACAGTGTAGCACCAGCAGGCAGGTACAGTGTAGCACCAGCAGGCAGGTACAGTGTAGCACCAGCAGGCTGGTACAGTGTAGCACCAGCAGGTACAGTGTAGCACCAGCAGGCAGGTACAGTGTAGCACCAACAGGTACAGTGTAGCACCAACAGGTACAGTGTAGCACCAACAGGCTGGTACAGTGTAGCACCAGCAGGCAGGCACAGTGTAGCACCAGCAGGCAGGTACAGTGTAGCACCGCAGGCAGGCACAGTGTAGCACCAACAGGTACAGTGTAGCACCAGCAGGCAGGTACAGTGTAGCACCAGCAGGCAGGCACAGTGTAGCACCAGCAGGCAGGTACAGTGTAGCACCGCAGGCAGGCACAGTGTAGCACCAACAGGTACAGTGTAGCACCAGCAGGCAGGTACAGTGTAGCACCAGCAGGCAGGTACAGTGTAGCACCAACAGGTACAGTGTAGCACCAGCAGGCAGGTACAGTGTAGCACCAACAGGTACAGTGTAGCACCAGCAGGTACAGTGTAGCACCAGCAGGTACAGTGTAGCACCAGCAGGCAGGTACAGTGTAGCACCAGCAGGCAGATACAGTGTAGCACCAGCAGGCAGGTACAGTGTAGCACCAACAGGTACAGTGTAGCACCAACAGGTACAGTGTAGCACCAGCAGGTACAGTGTAGCACCAACAGGCAGGTACAGTGTAGCACCAGCAGGCAGGTACAGTGTAGCACCAACAGGTACAGTGTAGCACCAGCAGGTACAGTGTAGCACCAGCAGGTACAGTGTAGCACCAGCAGGTACAGTGTAGCACCAGCAGGCAGGTACAGTGTAGCACCAACGGGCAGGTACAGTGTAGCACCAACAGGCAGGTACAGTGTAGCACCAGCAGGCAGGCACAGTGTAGCACCAACAGGCAGGTATAGTGTAGCACCAACAGGTACAGTGTAGCACCAGCAGGTACAGTGTAGCACCAGCAGGCAGATACAGTGTAGCACCAGCAGGCAGATACAGTGTAGCACCAGCAGGCAGATACAGTGTAGCACCAGCAGGCAGATACAGTGTAGCACCAGCAGGCAGGTACAGTGTAGCACCAGCAGGCAGATACAGTGTAGCACCAGCAGGCAGATACAGTGTAGCACCAGCAGGCAGATACAGTGTAGCACCAGCAGGCAGATACAGTGTAGCACCAGCAGACAGGTACAGTGTAGCACCAGCAGGCAGGTACAGTGTAGCACCAGCAGGTAGGTACAGTGTAGCACCAGCAGGCAGGTACAGTGTAGCACCAGCAGGCAGATACAGTGTAGCACCAGCAGGCAGGTACAGTGTAGCACCAGCAGGCAGATACAGTGTAGCACCAGCAGGCAGGTACAGTGTAGCACCAGCAGGCAGAAACAGTGTAGCACCAGAAGGCAGGTACAGTGTAGCACCAGCAGGCAGGTACAGTGTAGCACCAGCAGGCAGGTACAGTGTAGCACCAGCAGGAAGGTACAGTGTAGCACCAGCAGGCAGGTACAGCGTAGCACCAGCAGGCAGATACAGTGTAGCACCAGCAGGCAGGTACAGTGTAGCACCAGCAGGCAGATACAGTGTAGCACCAGCAGGCAGGTACAGTGTAGCACCAACAGGCAGGTACAGTGTAGCATCAGCAGGCAGGTACAGTGTAGCACCAGCAGGCAGATACAGTGTAGCACCAGCAGGCAGGTACAGTGTAGCACCAGCAGGCAGGTACAGTGTAGCACCAGCAGGCAGATACAGTGTAGCACCAGAAGGCAGGTACAGTGTAGCACCAGCAGGCAGGTACAGTGTAGCACCAGAAGGCAGGTACAGTGTAGCACCAGCAGGCAGATACAATGTAGCACCAGCAGGCAGGTACAGTGTAGCACCAGCAGGAAGGTACAGTGTAGCACCAGCAGGCAGGTACAGTGTAGCACCAGCAGGCAGATACAGTGTAGCACCAGCAGGCAGGTACAGTGTAGCACCAGCAGGAAGGTACAGTGTAGCACCAGCAGGCAGGTACAGTGTAGCACCAGCAGGCAGATACAGTGTAGCACCAGCAGGCAGGTACAGTGTAGCACCAGCAGGAAGGTACAGTGTAGCACCAGCAGGCAGGTACAGTGTAGCACCAGCATGAAGGTACAGTGTAGCACCAGCAGGAAGATACAGTGTAGCACCAGCAGGCAGATACAGTGTAGCACCAGCAGGCAGATACAGTGTAGCACCAGAAGGCAGGTACAGTGTAGCACCAGCAGGCAGATACAGTGTAGCACCAGAAGGCAGATACAGTGTAGCACCAGCAGGCAGATACAGTGTAGCACCAGCAGGCAGATACAGTGTAGCACCAGCAGGCAGATATGTCACTCTTCACTATTAAATACTATTCCAGGCAAGTTTTTCCACCAGCAGGAACACCATCAGTGGATCAGGTCTGCTTGGCACCCCACAAAAATATAAGACTTAAACGCGTAATGAAAGTGATCCTTAGATAAAATGGCCTCTCTCTCTCTCTTTCTCTCTCTCTCTCTCTCTCTCTCTCTCTCTCTCTCTCTCTCTCTCTCTCTCTCTCTCTCTCTCTCTCTCTCTCTCTCTCTTATCCTTCCATTTTCAAGATTTTCTGTGTCCTCTGCCTTTTCTTTCGGTTCGTTGCTCATGTGTTGACAAGTCATGCAAATGGCTGAGTGAATCACTGAATGTCCCTCAGCCATTAAGGCACAAACCTTCGCCTCGTTCAGCGGGTCGGTGTCCCTCACACATTCCTCTGTGACTCCTTTACCGCTGCAAAAATCCCGCCAATTCGGCAAGGATCGTAATCTTCTGCTTCTTATCTCAATCTGGCAACAGCACCTTTTATCTAATTAAAAACTCCCCGGGGGGCATGAACGTGCTATGCTGAGGGCGCCCTTAGAGACGAAAAACTGCGACGCTAGCATGGGAAAAACCTCCGGCCTGAGCATGTGGTGGGTTTGGAGCCATTGGTCCGGAGCGGTAGCCTCATTACCCCCTCTCAGTATGCCGGGTTCGAAGCCCAAGACTCGGACCAGCTTCGAGACGGTTGTCGGGCTGTTTACAGCTGATTCCCAGTGTCTCGCTCGCCTCAGTTTTATGGTCAAAACTATTTAAATATCGGGGGGAAAATTAGTCGTTAAGAGTCTAGTTAAAGCTAGTGAATGGCCCATGATCGGGGAGGAGGGCCAACGACTCAAGATTGTCGAATTAATTGATGGTGGGACTTCACCCTGTCGCCGTGTTTATGCCCTGAACTACTGTCTAGCGGGAGATACAATCACCTCGACTTTCGTGGCGAATCTGGAGCTTGTATCCACGTGCCTTGTGATCGGGGGGGGGGGGGGGGGGGCGCTGTGTGGGGTTAAATCGGTGTGTTGCACGTGTTTTTGTTTCTTACGGCCACTCGATATCCAGGTGATGCTGTTGATATCAGAGCGTTTCGATATCAGGAAACCCCCCCCCCCCACACACACACACAGGCTGGCACACAGGCGAGGCTGGTTAACATCAGAACTGCCTTCAGGAACCTGTGTAAGGAATCATTCAGAATCTTGTACACCACATATGTAAGACCAATCCTGGAGTATGCGGCCCCAGCATGGAGCCCGTACCTTGTCAAGCACAAGACGAAGCTGGAAAAAGTTCCGAGGTATGCCACTAAACAAGTCCCAGAACTAAGATGCATGAGTTACGAGGAAAGGCTGCGGGAAATGCACCTTACGACAATGGAAGACAGAGGAGTAAGGGGGGACATGATCACTACCTGCAAAATCCTCAGGGGAATCGACCGGGTAGACAAGGATAAACTATTCAACAGTGGTGGTATGCGAACAAGGGGACACAGGTGGAAACTGAGTACTTAAATGAGCCACAGGGACGTTAGAAGGAACTTTTTCAGTGTCAGAGTAGTTAACGGATGGAATGCATTAGGCAGTGATGTGGTGGAGGCTGACTCCATACAGTTTCAAGTGTAGATATGACAGAGCCCAGTAGGCTCAGGAACCTGTGCATCAGTTGATTGACAGTTGAGAGGCGGGACCAAAGAGCCAAAGCTCAACCCCGGCAAGCACAAATAGGAGAGTACAAATAGGTGAGTACACACACACACACACACACACACTCACACTCACACTCACACACACACACACACACACACACACACACACACACACACACACACACACACACACTCACACACACTCACACACACTCACACACACTCACACACACTCACACACACACACACACACACACACACACACACACACACACACACACACACACACACACACACACACACACACACAAGATGACCTAGACAAACTGAAGGAATGGTCTAACAAATGGCTACCAAAATTCAACCCAAGTAAATGTAAGGTCATGAAACTAGCCGGAGGGAACAGGAGGCCAGACACAGGATACCAAATGGGAGCCGAAGTCCTCCACGAAACGGACAGAGAAAGACAACCGGCGGCTAGAAAAGCGGAGTCTAAGAGCTCGAGCTCGATCTAGCAGGCCCAAATTGGTGAGTATGCACACACACACACACACAGGGCTTCACGGCTAAGTAAACAGCCCCCGGGGGTCATAGTCCTAAGGGTCCCGGGTTCGACTCCCTGCCGAGGTAGAAATAAATAAGCAAAGTTTCTTTCACCTGAAGGCTCTGTTCACCTAGCATTAAATAGGTACCTGGTAGACAGCTGTTGTGTTTAAGCGAATCTTTTATACATATTTTTTATAATAGTAAAGTCTTTTTTTATGATTTGTTGACGAAACTAAGACCAATAATTATAGATAATTGTTATCTTCGAGCTGTGCTGTCTGGCCTGTAAGTAGTGGCGATAAAGTTGAAGATTCCGGACACACGATGTGTGATGCTGATAGTTCCAAGTCCCACACGACCACGTCCCTCTCCCTGGCCAGCCCTCAGAGGACGCCGGCGTAGCAGAAGGTGCTGATCAAGTGCCCCTGAACACAGCAGAGTGCTGACGAATGGGAACGCTTTCCACGCCAGACCGTTCACTTTTCTCCATCTTTTGAAGCTCTCTTTGTCCGGCAGCATCACCTACGGGTTCGCCTTGAGTTACTCCACTATACATCACGTCCGACACGACTTCGTCAAGAATGATAACAAACAAACAACTCTAATATGTTACAATTGTTAGAAGTTCTTAGTTAATACCTCTTACCTCTTAATTAATTTGCATAAGGTGCTTCCAGTTGATGCTGGACTGAATATTTTCTACTAGCAGTAGAAAAATACAAGAATCCTGGCATTCACCATTGACTAGAGTAGACTGAAAATACTCGAAGCTAAACGTATATAAAAATGACCCAGGCCTCACCATACAGCACCAGACCTCACCATACAACACCAGGCCTCACCATACAACACCAGACCTCACCATACAACACCAGACCTCACCATACAGCACCAGACCTCACCATACAGCACCAGGCCTCACCATACAGCACCAGGCCTCACCATACAACACCAGGCCTCACCATACAGCACCAGGCCTCACCATACAGCACCAGACCTCACCATACAACACCAGGCCTCACCATACAGCACCAGGCCTCACCATACAGCACCAGACCTCACCATACAGCACCAGACCTCACCATACAACACCAGGCCTCACCATACAGCACCAGACCTCACCATACAACACCAGGCCTCACCATACAGCACCAGGCCTCACCATACAGCACCAGACCTCACCATACAGCACCAGACCTCACCATACAACACCAGGCCTCACCATACAGCACCAGGCCTCACCATACAGCACCAGACCTCACCATACAACACCAGACCTCACCATACAGCACCAGGCCTCACCATACAGCACCAGACCTCACCATACAGCACCAGACCTCACCATACAGCACCAGACCTCACCATACAACACCAGGCCTCACCATACAGCACCAGACCTCACCATACAGCACCAGACCTCACCATACAGCACCAGACCTCACCATACAGCACCAGACCTCACCATACAACACCAGACCTCACCATACTCACCATACTCACAATACAGCACCAGACCTCACCATACAACACCAGATCTCACCATACAACACCAGACCTCACCATACAGCACCAGACCTCACCATACAACACCAGACCTCACCATACACACCAGATCTCACCATACAACACCAGACCTCACCATACAGCACCAGACCTCACCATACAGCACCAGACCTCACCATACAACACCACACCTCACCATATTGTTGTTGTTATCTTCAAAAGTTTATTGTGCACCCAATACTCATCCTGTGAGCGGTAGCGCAAAAAAATGATTACAGAGGGCACAAAAGGTCTTTATCAAACTTCAACGGAGATTATTACATTAACAATTTAATCTATCCTTCACACCTTATATTTATAATGTCAGCTAGTTACAGGAAATGTTCTATTTCAAGAGCTATGCATTTACAATTAGTCTGTATTCATTAATGGCAGGTCTTATCGCTGATACATAATTGTTTCAGCTACGGAGGTAATACACAGTCATAGGGGAACTGCTGTTTGTTATCATTAGTCTTCACAATAGACTAATTGTTTCTTAATCTCATATGTCGTTTATCAACTGGAAACGAAATGTGGATACAGTGCATATTTAATCCTTAGTAATAAGACGGTTTGCCATTGCATATAGCGTGAGTTTAGAAATGCTATATGAAAATGGCAAATACTGTAGGATAATATTTGTGCAAATATTACTCCTACAAATCATGATGAGGTGATTAGGTGAATATATATATATATATATATATATATATATATATATATATATATATATATATATATATATATATATATATATATATATATATATATATATATATATATATATATGTGCCCAAAACTGTCCGGGGCGTTGCCAGGTATTGTGAGTTAAAAGTCATACGACCGATTTTCCAATACTTTTGTACACTCTGTTGGCAGAGTGGTTATATAATAGTGGACATGCGAAAGCAGCACGGAGCCCTGGCTGACCGGGTTCGAATCCTTCAAGGGGGGGGGGGTTGAAGAGTTTTGTGATATATGTTGGCTTGGGGACCATTCAAGTTTGACGCTTTTTGGTGAGCTTTTTCTGACAAATGCACAAACAAAGCATTAGACAATTGGCCATGTCTTACAGAGTATTTATGTTGCGATATTCTACATTTTAAATCTTTAGATGTTTGCCCGACATAGAACTTATTACATTCCTTACAAGGTATTTTATAAATGACGCAATTATCATTATTATTCATAGCCACAAGTTGATGTCTGGGCTGCTGCGGCCCAGAGTCGTCAGAATATTCCAGTGCTCCTTGCAGTTGACATCTCTCATTGGTAGACTAAGCCTTGGCTTTCGTGTACTAAGGAAGGTGGCAGCTCGAAGCCAATATTCCGGCATCATTATTATATATTTTGCTATTACTCACTTGTCTCAACGTAACTTTTCATTTGGCAGTGATTATTCTTATTATTTTGTTTGTTGACCTGCCTTGTATATTTTATGCTCAATTTTATTCATGTCTTGTTTTTCTAACGTAATTAAAATTTCATTGTTAAATTTACTTGTGTTTTGTGTGTCTCCCCATTTACCTTACCACAGACGAAAGTTCCAGCTTTTTCTCTTATTTTTTCTTTAATGTGACGAGGCCCTGCCCCTAGCTTTTGAAACAGCCGAACACCAACGCTTTACCGTCACAATATATATATATATATATATATATATATATATATATATATATATATATATATATATATATATATATATATATATATATATATATATATATATATATATATATATTATATATATGGTTTTAACTACACCACCACGCAACAAACTGGCAACATTCAACCTCACGGTAATTCACAAATAATGACACGGCCTATAGCCTGGCCACCCTCTTGACTAATGGTACTTGAGGCTAATGAGACCGGGGCATGAAGGGGCCCTTGTAATGGTATATATCCTCCCTACTATTACATCCATCAGCCTTCCCCTTCTCTCTCTTCCCTCACCCTTTCCTTTTCCTACCCAAATTCAGCATCCTAGGGGAAGCCGACTAGAATTACCCACTACCGCGGGTTTGAGGCAGGTATGGTCGGGAGGTGGACGACCACGGTGAGAGAGAGAGAGAGAGAGAGAGAGAGAGAGAGAGAGAGAGAGAGAGAGAGAGAGAGAGAGAGAGAGAGAGAGAGAGAGAGAGAGAGAGAGAGAGAATCAGACAGACATAAGGTAAAGAGACAAAATACAGACGTGAGAGACAGACAGCATACACACAGAGGGGAGATATACAACATACGCACACAAAGGAAAGATAGACAACATACACATATAGGGGAGATAGAAACATACACACACACACAGAGGGGGGAAATTGACAACATACACTCATAGAAGGGAGATAGACACCATACACAGAGGGAAGACATACAACATACACACACAGAGGGGAAACATACAACATACACACACACAGAGGGGAAACATACAACCCACCAATAGATGACACAAAATACCAACAGTTCCAGAAAGAACTGCGAACATGAAGTATATCACAAATGATAAAGAAGAAATGCCTCAAAAATCTAACGAACCAAACATATATGAGACAGAGCTTAAAGCTTCCATTTTCTCCAGCGTTAAACCTTGCCCTCCATGTGGGTTGCCAGCCTAATACTTCACCCCCCCCCCCAACCCCCCAAGACCTCAGTGGCCTTCTTCAGTGTGATCCAACACTGCTCTGACACTGATGGAGGATCAAACCCCACTTTGTCTGCCGCTAAAATGCAACTCTGACTCTCCAGAATACCAGGTTTGATGAGGAAATAACAGATGCGCTTCAAGAATCACGGCAAATTACATAGGACTTATACAAATCTCCTGTGGTAGCCGTGTTCGGGTTGAGAACGCTTAAAAAGATCTTAAGTTTAATGTCTTAGCGAGTCGACTGAGGCCTTCAAGACCTTCAGTTTGATCAACGGAAAGGAAAAATATATTTTGGATTCATTTAACAGAGCAACCTGGGGGCGACGAATGGATCAGTTGTCAGAGGGAGTTAATAAGTGTAGGATCTGGCAACGTCATTTGCCATTCCGGACACTGTGGCCAGCCGGCCGCCTGAGGTCTCGGCATCAGGGCATGTCTAAGGAAAAATGGCCTACTACGAGTCATTATCTTGCCGGGGGAACCGCTTTATCTGGCCTGTTATTTTGTGTTCCCGGGGTTCGAGGCTCGGCCTGGGTTCTCATGCCCCCCCCCCCCTCCCCATCAGCACCACCGCGCGCGTGCGCACACTCTTCAAACACACTATCTTGAGGTTATCTTGAGATGACTTCGGGGATTTTTAGTGTCCCCGCGGCCCGGTCCTCTACCAGGCCTCCACCCTCAGGAAGCAGCCCGTGACAGCTGACTAACACCCAGGTACCTATTTACTGCTAGGTAACAGGAGCATAGGGTGAAAGAAACTCTGCCCATTGTTTCTCGCCGGCGCCTGAGATCGAACCCAGGACCACAGGATCACAAGTCCAGCGTGCTGTCCGCTGCTGTCGGCCGACCGGCTCCCCCTCCCCACTACCTAACGGTTCTTATATTGTTACTTTGTTACAACTTGTATTACCAAGTTCTTCCATCATGTTATAAAGTTTTTATGACGTGTCAGAAAGTTGTCACAACTTGTTATATATTGGGTGTTACAACTTTCTCGAAGGTGTTACAACTTGTTCGAACGTCGTAGTTTCGTCGTGTGTTTGGTTTAGGGGGGCGGCTGTCATCCCTCCTCCCCCCCCCCATAGAGGGTGCAAAGTGACATACTTAATCACTCTTCTCTCTGTAGGTTCAGGTCGCGGCCTTAATTAATAACATTCACAGAGGGCAACACCCTAAATATTAGACTTTACCTTTATCATGACACAAAGTTATAAACACACACACACAAGCACACAGAGCAACACTGACAGTATGGAAAGGCAGGGAGGGATTGTTTTCATACAATCATAAACTTACATCCATTCCTTTCTATCCTCGTCCCATCCCAACTCCTTATCCTGTCCCCCTTCCAAGTGCTATATAGTCGTAAAGGCTTGGCAATTTCCCCTGATAAATCTCTCTCTCTCTGTCTCTCTTCTTCTTCTTGGGCAGGCGATGAGTCACAATAACGTGGCTAAAGTGTGTTGACCAGACCACACCATAGAATGTGAAGGGACGACGACGTTTCGGTCCGTCCTGGACCATTCTCAAGTCGATTGTGATGAGGAAGTAGAGACAGGCAATCAATAGGCACGAGTTGACGTGTCATTGCCTATTTATTCCCTGTCTCTACTTCCTCATCACAATGGACTTGAGAATGGTCCAGGACGGACCGAAACGTCGTCGTCCCTTCACATTCTAGTGTGTGGTCTGGTTCTTCTTCTTCTTCCCGGGCCCAAGGAAATTTATGTTGGAATGTTAACAATTCTATAAGAGTTTGGGCTTGAATGTTAACAATTCTAGAGGAGTTTGGGCTTGAATTTAAATTGTTGCGTTGTTCAAGCCTAATAGGATAGTATGCCTAACGCGGATGACAAGTATGATTCTATAGTCACTTGAATGAAACTTATAATTCATTTTGTCTAGTTGTGGAAACCTGACCTTGTTCGGTGGAGGTGTTGACCAGCTTCATCGTGGTACAAGGTACAATCACTTACTCTGGAACCATATCAGATATGTCCATCTTATTCAATAAGAGTCATCAAAGGTGGGTAATACTCAAGTTGTATCACCCAGGCTCACCGCATTTGATGCGTATGATTAAGTTTTCATCAATTGTGTCTTTTGTGTCAAGTTAAAATTACCGTAAGTATAGATTCGAATCACTTAATTTTTACTGTGTATGCTCGAACTCATTTGATATAAATTATGAGATAAATGGCCAAACATCTCTTTAGGTTAGGTTAGGTTAGGTTAGGTTAGGTTAGGTTAGGTTAGGTTAGGTTAGGTTAGGTTAGGTTAGGTGAGGTTAGGTTAGGTTAGGTTAGGTTAGGTTAGGTTAGGTTAGGTTAGGGAAGGTTAGGTTGCTCACTGTGATGTGTTGGTGGAGCTGAATGTTGAGAGCTTTCAGTCAACATCGGAGAATGAAGGCAGATTTGTTTGCCTTCAAACTGTGTAGATTTGCCTTCATTCAACGATCTCGAATGAAGGTAGATTTGTAGCTCAGGGTCGGAATACTGACACTGTCTTCCTGGGGAAAATCTTTGGAGCAGGACAGCGAAATCGACTCAGCATCGTTCAGAGTGACCCTAGGAGCGCGTTATCCCACGAACCCTAACGCGATGGTTCGATCCCACTTCCCTACTCCAAAGATATCCTCGCACATTTATCATGATATTAAGATTTCATCGTATATTGTCGAATGAGTTTACCTGCAATCACAAGATTCGCAATGAGGTGATTGTAAATAACATTAAGGAATCAATGTCTTCTTTGCTCCCTTTTGAGCATTAATTCGTGTTTAGGAGGCTGGGTGATTAGTTTAATGTAATTAGGAAACATTTTTTTTTTGGGGGGGAAGGGACTGTCTTGGTAGAGAATATCAACGTTAATCAAAAAAACACTTCCGAAGGAATTATACCAAAGAAATATCAAGCGATCTGTGTGACGAGGCCATTACCTCAAGTTGGGAATCCTACCGTGAACTTGGAACTAGACTTCAAGCCAAAGGAATTGCTTCAGTAAATCCTGCAATTTTGACTTGCTTGCTGCTGTGCTTCCCTCTCTCACTGTTACCCGAGAGGACTTGCTTCAACCTCCCTGCATCACCAGCAGCTTCAGGTGAACGGTCTCTGAATGTGCTGAAACAATTCAAGAATGACAGTCGCTCATCAATGATATTCAACAGGAGTGTTGAATATAATTGCTATACTAAACATTATAGTGGCATTGTAACCTAGTCAACATGTCTACGGAACGTGGTTCATTTGTCGAGAAAACACACACAAGAAAATTTATACAAATATTATTGTTCTGTTTTTGTCGTGTCAAACCGTTAATTTGATAATTCGAAGTATTTCAATTATACACCAATTTTGGTAATCCTATTTATGCATTGCTTTAGTTTTTTTTTAATAATAAGGGAATATTATAAAACAGAAGTCAGCCAGGCTTCTGTCGACCTTTGAGGAGGGCGTACGTGCATGGGTCGACCTGCTTCTATGTCCACGTGCATGGGTCGACCTGCTTGTATGCCTACGTACTTGGGTCGACCTGCTTGTATGCCTACGTGCTTGGGTCGACCTGCTTCTATGCCCACGTGCATGGGTCGACCTGCTTGTATGCCTACGTACTTGGGTCGACCTGCTTGTATGCCCACGTGCTTGGGTCGACCTGCTTGTATGCCTACGTGTACGTGTCTTGGTACGAGTCTTGGCCCGTGGTAACGTGCTTGTGTACGAGTCTTGGCCCGTGTTGACGTGCTTGTGTATGTGTACGAGTGTTAGTACGTGTTCAAAGGATTATGTTCGTGGACGTGTTCACGTGTTTGTGAACATGTGCGTTACTGTTCGAGGGCAAGAGTGAATAAGTATAATTCCAGCTTTACCCCTTAGGTAAGCATCCTCTCATCTCATTACCCTGAGGTAAGCATCCTCTCATCTCATTACCCTGAGGTAAGCATCATCTCATGACCCTGGGGTAAGCATCATCTCATGACCCTGGGGTAAGCATCATCTCATCACCCTGGGGTAAACATCATCTCATTACCCTGGGGTAAGCATCATCTCATCTCATGACCCTGGGGTAAGCATCATCTCATGACCCTGGGGTAAGCATCATCTCATGACCCTGGGGTAAGCATCATCTCATGACCCTGGGGTAAGCATCATCTCATGACCCTGGGGTAAGCATCATCTCATGACCCTGGGGTAAGCATCATCTCATGACCCTGGGGTACACATCATCTCATGACCCTGGGGTAAGCATCATCTCATGACCCTGGGGTAAGCATCATCTCATGACCCTGGGGTAAGCATCATCTCATGACCCTGGGGTAAGCATCATCTCATGACCCTGGGGTAAGCATCACCAACACAGCTACCCAGATCAACATGCAAATCGAATGCCCGTTGCATGCACATACTTCTCTCATTACCGAGACACCTGACCACACACAGGCGCGTCTGGTACAGATTACAGGCACTATACAGACTCCCGGTACAGTACAATACAGCACAGGGTAAAGCATGGGTAAACTGCCCCTATAATACAGTCGGTAAGATACAGGTACACCGTCCATAGTATGGGGGCCCTGAGCGCCGGGCCCACGGCTACAAGCAGCGGCCCACCTAGGCTAATGTATGCAGGCCACACTAAGGGCCCAGGGGGCCAGCGGGTTACCTAATCAAATATTAATCATTTGCAGCCGAGATCGATGTAAATCCGATTAAAGACCTTACCTGTGGGATTTATGGCAGATAATTGCGACGCGGATAACTGCTCGGTCAGTGGTACCGGGGGGGTGGGGGGGGGGTGGGGGGGGTGGGGGGGGGGGTGGGGGGGTGGGGGGTGGCAGCTGATGGTTGCGGACTCCTGCTGATGTGTGGGGGTGAGGGGGAGGGGGGGGGGGTGTTGATGCTGTGTAGGGAGGCGGGTCTGCTGCTGCTGCTGTGTAGGGAGGCGGGTCTGCTGCTGCTGCTGTGTAGGGAGGCGGGTCTGCTGCTGCTGCTGCTGTGTAGGGGATGGGGGATAAGCTACTGTGTATGTAGGGAGAGAGAGGGGGGGGGGGGGTTATGCTGCTGTTTACGGGAGGGATGAGCAGGTCAGCATTTTTTTTTTGGCTCACTTAGGATAGTTGACGAAGAGGGAAATCTTCAAAGCTCTACATGAGCTTCACCCGAGACTGCGAGACCTTCAGAGCACCACCATTCACCACGGTGACAATAGTGGTGCTCTAGTGGAGCTCTGGTGGTGCTCTAGTAGAGGTCTGGTAGAGCTCTGGAGCTCTGGTGGTGCTCTAGTGCAGGTCTGGTAGAGCTCTGGAGGTCTGGTGGTGCTCTAGTGGAGCTCTGGTGGAGGTCTGGTAGAGCTCTGGAGCTCTGGTGGTGCTCTAGTGCAGGTCTGGTAGAGCTCTGGAGGTCTGGTGGTGCTCTAGTGGAGCTCTAGTGGAGTTCTGGTGGAGTTCTGAGGGAGCTTTATGCTGAGGGAAATGTGACTCAGTTCTACCGAATTTCAGAAGTCATCAGAGACGTTACCAACCCGGTGTTCAAGGAAGAACCTCCCTTGCTCAATTAGGAGTCCCAACACTACTCTCAGATAGTAACATTAAATTATCGTTGCTTATGTCAAGGGACCCTTGAAAATACTCCTCAAATGACGCCCAGACAGAACACAAGGAAGATATATATATCTATTTTTTTTTAACTCAAATAACTCCTCAGTAAAATATAATTACATGATTATATATAATTTTATAATATATAATTTCAATTCCCTAGTGTATGTGATCTCTGTGAAAATATTACCCATTTATCCTGGACTTGGCTCAGTATTCTCATTACATTGGACTTCACAAGGGACGGTTGGACTTTTTTCCCTGGTGTCAATAAAGTCTAGACTTTGAAAGAGTGCCACAAGCAGGGGGGGGGGGGGGGCCGGTACCAAGAACACAGGTTGTTGTTGTTGTTAAAGATTCTCTACCTGGTACAAAAAGTCCCAAGTAGCACGGGCTATGGTGAGCCCGTAGATTAAACACAGGTGTGGGACTCGTGGCACTGATTGCAGGTGTATTGTGTTCTCTTTATTGGCTCTGAAACGAGGCACTTAAACGTTGTAATTTATATCTGAATTATTTTCCGAGTTATACATTTTTCATATTTTTATTTTGCGTAAATAATTTGAGTTAAAGTGAATTTATATAAATATATGAAAACATAATAGTGGTGGGAGGAAGGGGGTAATATTTTACCTTACCATGCGTTGGTTTGTGGGGATCAATGCTCCCACGGCCCGGTCTCTGACCAAACGTCCTAGTTGGTATTCTATGATCCCCCCCCCAACTCTGGATACACCTTCAAGGCATCAACAGTTAGATATTCATCCGTGTTCCAAATATTCAAAAGTTCTTGGAACTAGGGTGATGAATGTCAGGGTAATTAAGGGAGGGTGAGCTAGGAAGGTGGCCAAGAGGATTAGTAATTATTTTGGTACTGGTTCTGGTACGTATTAGTAGTAACTGCAGTAATATGAATGGTTAAAGTAGAAGCAGTAGTGGTAGAAGTGGGTAGATACAGAACTAGTTGCTGTTGTTGTCGTGAGTAGTAGAAGTAGCACTAGTTTCAGGAGAAATAGTAAAAGTAGGTAGGTCTCTCTGTCTCTGTCTCTGTCTCTGTCTCTCTCTCCCTCTCTCTCTCTCTCTCTCTGTCTCTCTCTCTCTCTCTCTCTCTCTCTCTCTCTCTCTCTCTCTCTCTCTCTCTCTCTCTCCCTCTCGTATATCCCCCCTGCCACAATACAGATAACAACAGGAAACAAAGGAATACAATTGTTAGTGCCTCATATAACTATACTCATATATCAATAAAGTGCGCTATATCACCTCGTTAACACATATACGCGTGTCCAAGGTACAACAAAAGCTTCCTTCACCGCATTATTCATGACACTGTGGGGGTCTACTGCGCCGTGCCCGCGTATTTGCGTATAATCCTCGTATATACCGCAGACTGGCGCTCTTCGCGGTATAATCAGCGGCCTCAATTGCACAAACGAGCAGTCAAAACCCGCTAACGACTCCCCCAACGACCACACTGCACAAACGATCCTCATCACTCGGCCAATTAACGTGGTGATGAATGCAATATTGATAGAATTGCAGATTTTGGGAACATAAGACTTGTAAATGACTATGGTGGTACCTAAGTTATATTTTTTCCCTTGATTTGTTCCTGATGGTGTGAGGGGACACGGGGGACACTTCTCTCACCTGTTCCCGTTTTTCTTAAGTTTATCCGCTTTAGCTGAAGTAAGGGAGATATATTAGCATTTTGTTAACCAGACCACACACTAGAAGGTGAAGGGATGACGACGTTTCGGTCCGTCCTGGACCATTCTTAAGTCGATTGTGATTCGGTTTCAACGGACCGAAACGTCGTCGTCGTCGTCGTCCCTTCACCTTCTAGTGTGTGTGGTCGGGTCAACATACTTTAGCCACGTTATTGTTAATCATCGCCTGCATACCAGCATATTCTTTGGTTCAGATTCTGCTGATATGAGGCGTCTCCCGGAGCTCATCCTTCCTAGTATACACAGACATGAGGACATTTTCCGCGCCTCATTACCACTGGAATGAGGAAAGGATACGAGAAAAATTTCCCCCTTACTTGCTCCATCTGACATGACAGACACTCAAACGGGCTTATCCCTCATCGCGTCTTAGATTTCTGCAGACGGAGGCTGCTGTATCTTATACTTTTCGTCGCAGAATGGTTTAGAAAATACATTTATTTTTATATATATTCCAAATTACAAAGACGAGTATGGAAGAGATGCTCACACACTCAAAAGTCAGATAGTTAAATAAAGTTTTTGCAGCATCCTCGGCGTAACGTGAGGATCTCTTAATAACACAGATATATTGCTCCGGAATCATTGGATGCTGCGTGCTTAAAAACAGCGAATAAGGACGTGCGTAGACACAGTGAATGGGGGCGTGCGTAGACACAGTGAATAAGGGGCGTGCGTAGACACAGTGAATGGGGGCGTGCGTAGACACAGTGAATGGGGGCGTGCGTAGACACAGTGAATGGGGGCGTGCTTAAAAACAATGAATAGTGCGCACGTATAAAGGGTGAATATAGCGCGCGTGAAGGACCAGTGAATGTTTCACACACAAGGTTCACACTAAAACTTGTATGAAACGTCGTTATTGTGGCCGTTGTTATGCTATACAAGATCTACGATGTACCCGCAGCTGCCCGGGCCGGCTGCATGTCAGCGCCTGAGGATTGTACCTTATTAAGGTAGGAATTTTTAAATGATCAGCGCTGTTTCCTGTTGAAGTTCACTGTAACTATTTGGTCATTGTAGACTCATCATAACGGGAACGTTTGATTTACCTGCGATCAATGTCACTATTTTTCGCGAGGCTCAGGTAAGACTGACTTTTTCAGCGAAGTCTTACAATGTTAATCCCACTAATCAGAAGCCTTCAATATGGAGCTAAGAATTAAGGAAGACATGACTGAGGTGTGCAGATCACTGGGCATAAGAAGGTGATATTCATCAAGTATTAAATATTATCAGTACAAAGTAGTACACCAAGCTATGGATATAAACTGGATAAGTTTTCATTTAGGAAACACCTGGGTAAATACTGGTTTGGTAACAGGGTTAGTTGATTTCCGGAACAGATTGCCGGCTGACATTATAGACGTTGGATCACTAGAGTGTTCCAAGCTTAAGTTAGACATATATATCTATCTATATATATATATATATATATATATATATATATATATATATATATATATATATATATATATATATATATATATATATATATATATATATTTATGAATAAGTAAGCCTGGGTTTACTCTTTCTGGGAGACATATGACGAGAATCATATCTATAACATCAAGATAACACCCTCATCTATACAAAGCATTTACTTATCCCCATCTTTACAATGTATATTTTACCCCCCCCCTCCCCTCATTAAAAAAAAAGAGTCCATCTTTGGGTATAGTCACCCAATAGGAGCAAGGTCCATGTGTGAGGATAGAGTTCATAGGCAAGGGTAGACTCTATCTCCATGGGTAGAGTCCATGGAGGTGGAGTTCATAATTGAGAGCATAGAATCCACCTGAAGAGATTGGATCCACCTGTGGTGGAGTTGGCTATCTCCATGAGGGTAGAAACCATCTATGAGGGATAGGATTCCATCTGTGAGTGGATAGGGACCACCTGTGAGTATATAAGGACCACCTGTAAGTCTATAGGGACCACCTGTAAGTGTATAAGGACCACCTGTGAGTATAATATATGCCCCCACTACCCCCTACCAGCCCTCTCCACCAAAACTCCCCCCCCCCCCCCCTACCCCTGCCCTCTCCCTCCTCCCTATAGTCCTCCCTCACCCTACACACCACATTCCGTTGCTCTCCAACACAGAGAAGCGAACAAATCACATATCGACGTTCTCGTAATTCGGAAGCGCTCGCGGAAAGGGTACAAGTTGACCCTCTTAAACTGAAGGGGTTGAGGAAGGGGCAATCAGAGCCGGGCCGGAGGCCATGGTTACCTGCTATAAATTCGTGGAATTACAATGCCCAAGAAGCGGATTCCGGGACTATTACATAAGCTGGTTATTAGGCGTGATGGGTGGAGTGGAGAGGGAGGTAGAGGGGGGTTGGGGAGAGAGCAGGTGGAGGTATATAGAGGGAGGGGGGGAGAAGGGAGGTATATAGAGGGAGGGGGGGGAAGGGAGGTATATAGAGGGAGGGGGGGGGAAGGGAGGTATATAGAGGGAGGGAGGGAGAGAAATGGTGTGTGGTGGGATGGAATTATGTAATGATGCCAGAGGGAAGGAAGGGGAGGGGGCGGGTAGAGGAAATGGCATGATTGATGTATGGTAAGAGGTAATGGAAGGTGATAACTGGGGAATGAAAGGATATGTTTGAGAGATAAACGGGAAGAGGGAGGTGGAGAAGCAATTGGAAGAGGATAATTCGAATGTATTCATATATGTATATATATGTATCTATGTATATTTGTATGAATGTATATTCGTGGCTCAGCTGGTATTGAGCAGTTGACTCTATACCATTATATATATATATATATATATATATATATATATATATATATATATATATATATATATATATATATATATATATATATATATATATATATATGCGAACAAGCCTGAATGGTCCCCAGGACAATATGCAACTGAAAACTCACACCCCAGAAGTGACTCGAACCCATACTCCCAGAAGCAACGCAACTGGTATGTACAAGACGCCTTAATCCACTTGACCATCACGACCGGACAAAATGAGGTGATAGCCGAGGCTATTTGAACCACCCCACCGCCGGCACTCGGATAGTAATCTTGGGCATAGCATTTTACCAAATCACCTCATTCTTTGGGGCACACGTGAGGAACACAAATGCGAACAAGCCTGAATGGTCCCCAGGACAATATGCAACTGAAAACTCACACCCCAGAAGTGACTCGAACCCATACTCCCAGAAGCAACGCAACTGGTATGTACAAGACGCCTTAATCCACTTGACCATCACGACCGGACAAAATGAGGTGATAGCCGAGGCTATTTGAACCACCCCACCGCCGGCACTCGGATAGTAATCTTGGGCATAGCATTTTACCAAATCACCTCATTCTTTGGGGCACACGTGAGGAACACAAATGCGAACAAGCCTGAATGGTCCCCAGGACAATATGCAACTGAAAACTCACACCCCAGAAGTGACTCGAACCCATACTCCCAGAAGCAACGCAACTGGTATGTACAAGACGCCTTAATCCACTTGACCATCACGACCGGACAAAATGAGGTGATAGCCGAGGCTATTTGAACCACCCCACCGCCGGCACTCGGATAGTAATCTTGGGCATAGCATTTTACCAAATCACCTCATTCTTTGGGGCACACGTGAGGAACACAAATGCGAACAAGCCTGAATGGTCCCCAGGACAATATGCAACTGAAAACTCACACCCCAGAAGTGACTCGAACCCATACTCCCAGAAGCAACGCAACTGGTATGTACAAGACGCCTTAATCCACTTGACCATCACGACCGGACAAAATGAGGTGATAGCCGAGGCTATTTGAACCACCCCACCGCCGGCACTCGGATAGTAATCTTGGGCATAGCATTTTACCAAATCACCTCATTCTTTGGGGCACACGTGAGGAACACAAATGCGAACAAGCCTGAATGGTCCCCAGGACAATATGCAACTGAAAACTCAACTCATTTTGTCCGGTCGTGATGGTCAAGTGGATTAAGGCGTCTTGTACATACCAGTTGCGTTGCTTCTGGGAGTATGGGTTCGAGTCACTTCTGGGGTGTGAGTTTTCAGTTGCATATTGTCCTGGGGACCATTCAGGCTTGTTCGCATTTGTGTTCCTCACGTGTGCCCCAAAGAATGAGGTGATTTGGTAAAATGCTATGCCCAAGATTACTATCCGAGTGCCGGCGGTGGGGTGGTTCAAATAGCCTCGGCTATCACCTCATTTTGTCCGGTCGTGATGGTCAAGTGGATTAAGGCGTCTTGTACATACCAGTTGCGTTGCTTCTGGGAGTATGGGTTCGAGTCACTTCTGGGGTGTGAGTTTTCAGTTATATATATATATATATATATATATAATATATGCATTTACCTGGACACAATATATATATATATATATATATATATATATATATATATATATATATATATATATATATATATATTGTAGTCTGGCTCAGCTGGTATTGAGCAGTTGACTCTATACCATTATATATATATATATATATATATATATATATATATATATATATATATATATATATATATATATATATATATGTCGTACCTAATAGCCAGAACTCACTTTTCAGCCTACTATTCAAGGCCCGATTTGCCTAATAAGCCAAGTTTTCCTGAATTAATATATTTACTATAATTTTTTTCTTATGAAATGATAAAGCAACCCTTTTCTCTATGTATGAGGTCAATTTTTTTTTATTGGAGTTAAAATTAACTTAGATATATGACCGAACCTAACCAACCCTACCTAACCTAACCTAACCTATATTTATAGGTAAGATTAGGTTAGGTAGCCAAAAAAAGCTAGGTTAGGTTAGGTTAGGTAGGTTAGGTAGACGAAAAAACATTAATTCATGAAAACTTGGCTTATTAGGCAAATCGGGCCTTGAATAGTAGGCAAAGAAGTGCGTTCTGGCTATTAGGTACGACATATATATATATATATATATATATAATATATGCATTTACCTGGACACAATATATATATATATATATATATATATATATATATATATATATATATATATATATATATATATATATATATGTCGTACCTAGTAGCCAGAACGCACTTCTCAGCCTAATATGCAAGGCCCGATTTGCCTAATAAGCCAAGTTTTCATGAATTAATGTTTTTTCGACTACCTAACCTACCTAACCTAACCTAACCTAACCTTTTCGGCTACCTAACCTAACCTAACCTATAAAGATAGGTTAGGTTAGGTAGGGTTGGTTAGGTTCGGTCATATATCTACGTTAATTTTAACTCCAATAAAAAAAATTGACCTCATACATAATGAAATGGGTAGCTTTATCATTTCATAAGAAAAAATTAGAGAAAATATATTAATTCAGGAAAACTTGGCTTATTAGGCAAATCGGGCGTTGCATAGTAGGCTGAAAAGGGCATTCTGGCTACTAGGTACGACATATATATATATATATATATACATATATATATATATATATATATATATATACATATATATATATATATATATATATATATATATATATATATATATATATATATATATATATATATATATATATATAATCTTTGGACAACACCCACCAGTGGGACTCGAACCCAGAAAGCACAACTACCTTCCAGTAGCTGGCATAACTAGTATGCTTTAACCCACTACGCCATCAGACCTTACAAAAGAAGTAGATAGTTCGAGATATATATATCTCAAACATCTCTACCTCCCGAAGGCACCAGATGAGTGAGGGGTCAGTCTGCAATTTTCGTCAAGCCACTGTCAATGTGAGAGAACTCGTGTCCAGCTTATAAGCCTATACTTGCATAAACCACAAGTGAAGATAAACAATCTTTGGACAACACCCACCAGTGTGGGTGTTGTCCAAAGATTGTTTATCTTCACTTGTGGTTTATGCAAGTATAGGCTTATATATATATATATATATATATATATATATATATATATATATATATATATATATATATATATATATATATATATATATATATATATAATATACAGGCATTTACCTGGACACTTTGAGCCTCGAACCGCCGACCACATAGACAGCAGCCAGCCGCTCTACGTACTGACGCAAGAGATGTGAAGCAAAGCCCATTCATAACCTTAAATGCAGTTATAAAGGAAAACCAATCTATGCTAAGGAACCTATACATCACTCGAGAGTAAGTGTTGAGAGGCGGGGCACAAGAGTCGCAGCTCATCCCCGACCAGTAGAATCCGACGCGTCTACCAATACCAGCAACAGCATGATATGCTGCCCTCCTTATTGTCCACTCCACAGGGTGTAGACGCACGATTTATTCACGAAACACCTGATATCTGCAATGCCCCATGAATCACCTGATATCTGCAATGCCCCATGAATCACCTGATATCTGCAATGCCCCATGAATCACCTGATATCTGCAATGCCCCATGAATCACCTGATATCTGCAATGTCCTGTTACTAAAACTTGCTGCCTTCAGCGTCCACCATACGCAGCAGGTGTTGAAGGTGACGCAGTCCCATGCAGGAGGAAGAGGAGGATTGGATCGCAATTGCTATGTTTCCTCCTTCTTTTTTTTCTGTTGCAGGTGATGTATGGTGAGAGGTGTGAGGTGTGCCAGTTGGGCTGTGTGACGATAGGGGGGCAGTGGAGTATAGGAGGAGGAGGAGGAGGATGAGGCGGGATGAGCTCGGCTTCAGGCTCATCCTATTCCTTATATGATTGTTACTTAAGAGATAAATAAAGCTTATTCTTAATGATTCATATAATAGGCTCATGAAATAAATAGGTCTGTAGGAGCAGGCTTCAGATGAGCTGCGGTAGGATAACAGCTCTTGAGAGAGAGAGAGAGAGAGAGAGAGAGAGAGAGAGAGAGAGCTTCCTATTGCTTTCCTATCTTTTACATCGACTTAGAGCCCAACATTGAGCTGTATCTGCCAATTTTCAGACCATTTTCTAAGTCAATAATTTATGCCTATGGCGAGCACAATAAGTCGCAAGACAGAGCCGGGCGACACTGAACTTGCCCCGCCTCTTCTTCATTATTAGTTTGATACTGTGCGAGCCAATTGATTTCAACAGAATCAAACACAGGACCAGAGTCCATTAATGGTGATCCTGTGTGAGCTGTCTTCTGATCTAGTTTAACAGCTCCTTACCAATATATATATATATATATATATATATATATATATATATATATATATATATATATATATATATATATATATATATATATATATATATATGCCTCTTATCGTCTCTATCAATCTCTTTCGTTCAACAGTGTTAAAAGTGCTACTAAAGTTTGGTTTACTAAATATTAAAAGTTTCCACTATTTACTAACCTAACTATATTATATCCTCTAATATATTGAAGGAACCATATAGCGTACGAACTGTCAAGTTCTTTTCTCTTAGTCGGGCTCACCATAGCCCGTGCTACTTGGAGCTTTTTATTCCAGGTAGCGAATCTTAAACAACAACATTACAAGTTCTTCCCAGGGTCTGCAGCAAGAACATGTCTTCGAAAAAGAATCAAGTACAGAGCCAATCAGCAGGGCCAAAAGAATCAAAGGATCAAAAGGATCAGAAAAAGAATCAAGTACAGAACCAATCAGCAGGAGCAAAAGAATCAAAGAATCAAAAGGATCAGAAAAAGAATAAAAAACAAAGCAAATCAGAAAAGGCAAAAGAATCAAAGAAGGGCAAAAAGAGACAGGAGCCTCTCTAAGTCGGATAGCAGCGATTCTCTCTGCGTCTCTATCGCAGAGGACGCCTACTAAGGCTACCTGCCAGGCTGGGTAAACAAGTCCTCAAATTCGTGGTGGACACAAGCTCCGCCATCACCTTCATCTCCGAGAGGAACGCCAAGCTGTGTGGCATCGAGTTGTCTAAACGTTACGATGATCAGTCAACGGGCTTCGTTGGCGAACTCCCCGAAACCCCATTAAACCTCGTCCTCGGAAGTGGGGATATTGTAAGTGTTACTCTCCCAATCTTTCGCGTCCGTAAATTGCCCACAAACGGAGCCATTTTGGGCATGGATTTTTTACTCCGCTGGAGATGCTCTATAGTCAACGACCCAAGATATCCGCGAATAGTAATTCGGCCTTGGTAGAATTACAAAAGTTATCCCCCGATCGTTGTGGACTCTCAAATCAACGGAGCAGCGGTCAAAGCCACTGTGAACACCGCTTCTCCCATAACACTCATCCCAAAATCTCGTGTCCAAGAGCTAGGGCTCACAAGCCAGCCGTGTCAAATGAAAAAACGTTTCCTCTCTATCGGCGATGGAAAATATGCTCCAAGCGAGGTCATTCGGGATCAGGAAATTAAATTTGAAGGCTTCACGTTCCGTACAGACATATACGTTTGTGACTGGGAATAATAGCACGTCATATTAGGTGCCGATATAACCCAGTACACAGATATAAATTTACAAAGAGAAAAAGTTATCTTCACTAGGAATAGGATTCCTATTGAGACGAGCCCCATCAAATATGAAGTGAGACCTGTATCTTTCAGAAATCGTATGCAAAAGTTCTTCTCAAGGATATTGTGTTGTTGTTGAAATATCCAAAGGGAACCGGTCGGCCGAGCGTACAGCACACTGGACTTGTGATCCTGTGGTCCCGGGATCGATCCCGGGCGCTGGCGAGAAACAATGGGCAGAGTTTCTTTCATCGTATAGCCCTGTTACCTAGCAGTAAAATAGGTACCTGGGTATTAGTCAGCTATCACGGGCTGCCAGCCCGTGACAGCTGACCGACAAACGACCGACAGACCGACAACCAGAGCGCAACTCCATAGTCTCCTGAGACTGATGGATGCCTACTACTACTACTACGGGCTGCTTCCTGGGGGTGGAGGCCTGGTCGAGGACCGGGCCCGCGGGGACTCGAACCAAGACAAATCTTTATGTGGCTCTGTCTGTCTGTCTGTCTGTCTGTCTGTCTGTCTGTCTGTCTGTCTGTCTGTCTCTCTGTCTGTCTGTCTCTCTCTCTCTCTCTCTCTCTCTCTCTCTCTCTCTCTCTCTCTCTCTCTCTCTCTCTCTCTCTCTCTCTCTCTCTCTCTCTCTCTCTCTCTCTCTCTCTCTCTCTCTCTCTCTCTCTCTCTCTCTCTCTCTCTCTCCTATCAATGCCAGCGCCAAGTCCTCCAACCATTGAATTATCAACAAGTATATCTCCCTCCCTCTTTCTCTCCCTCTCTCTCCCTCCCACCCTCCCTCCCTCCCTCTCTCCCTCCCCCCTCTGTACACAAAACTGGTTTCTTAGCACACCTGGTCAAGAGGAGTCACTCCTTCACCTTGGTGCTTCACTGGTTGACTGGCTCGCTGGTTGAGGGGGTGTTATGCTGAGTAGTTGACGACTATCTGGTTGAGTGAATGGTATATTGGCTTCCTGACTGACTCGCTGGGTCATACTGAGAGGCTGAGTTCTGAATGAGTGATTGGCTGGCTTAGCGGTTGCTGCTTGATTATCTGGTTGAATGCAAGAGTGGTTTAGTGGGAAGAGGTTGATAATTTGAAAAAGTCATTGGTTGAGGAGCTAACCGACTGAGTTGTTAATTGGTTGTCTTTGATTAGATGAATGGTTGGTGGATTAGGAGGTTTCCTTGTTGAGTGAATGACTGGTTGAATTGTTAGTTGGTTGGCTGGGTGACTGGTAGAGTAGTTACGTGGCTGACTGAGTGATTTGTCGAGTGATTAGCGCGGCTTGGTGCTTACCTGTCTGTGACTACGGGGAAGTCAGGTCCAGCTCTATATACTCCGTCTCCTGGCTTCGTTGTACCTTTGACATTAATATTGAACTATTCTGGTGTTCGAATTCTTTGTCGAATCTGAATTCGACAAGGAATTCGAACACCATGAATTTAATTCTTTAACACATGGCGTTAAAGTTGTGGATGGAGGTGGTTCCCCAAACTTCTTCTTCTTCCTTTGTCTCAACATTCCACTTGTTGACCACCCTTACAGGGTACGAGTATTTCTGACATTTTTTTCGGTTCATTTACATTTCCAGCTTCCACTTTTGCCCTCTAGTCCTTTCTCTTAAGGGAAAGCTGTCCTTGTCCCACCTTGTCTAGTCCTCTCAGTATTTTTAATGTTGCGCTCATCTCTTCTTTGTTTCCTCTGTCCTTCAGGGTTCTGAGGTTCAATTCCACTGACCTTTTCCTCATAGCTTAACCCTCTTTCCTCTGGCACTAATCTTGTTGCAAACCTTCGTCTCAACCATAAATAAACAGGAGAACAGGGGCCAGATTCACGAAAGCACTTACGCAAACTCTTACGAACCTGTACATCTTTTCTTAATCTTTGGCGGCTTTGTTTACAAATATTAAACAGTTAATTAGCTCCGAAGCACCAGGAGGCTGTTTATAACAATAACAACAGCTAAACTGGAAGTTTTCATGCTTGTAAACTGTTTAATAAATGTAACCAAAGCCGTCAAAGATTGAGGAAAGATGTACACGTTCGTAAGTGCTTGCGTAAGTGCTTTCGTGAATCTGGCCCTGGGTTTCTGAATTATGAAATTGGGATTTATTTATGATTACACATGAAGCTGTATTTACGTATGAATCCATGAAAATATTTTTCCACGGCTCTATTCAATTTCTTTACGAATCTTGCAATTTATTAAATTATTTATAAATATCTGTATTTGCTTTTTTTGCATGCGTTTGAATCCCATTCTTCGCGTCCTTCCCATGTCAAATAGCCTTTTCCTTGTCTATATTGTCCATTCCTTTGTGTATTTTGTATGTGGTGACCACGTAACCATTTTTTCTTCACTCTCTCAGTGATACGAAAGCTCTTTGCTCCTATCTTGTAACTTATTAATTTCAGCTCTGGAACTAATTTGAAGGTATAATTTTTGGTTTCCTTCAGCTTCAGTCTTAGACGACTTTGAGAATTTTCAGAATTGGTAGTGTGATATATAGTGTCGCGAATGATCAATATTTTACAGATTTCTGAAGAAATTTCATATGTTGGTCGACCTTGCATATACAGCTGATTATACTCTAAAATGTCCCATGTGGTAACTTGTATTAAAAACATTTCTGACAGTTAAAAAAATACAGTTGTGAACTGTTTTGTTTTCTCCATCATGAAGTTCTAACTGTCAAGTGTCTAACAGTGTCTAACTGTCAATCATTGTAAGGCATCATTTGCCCTGCATATATCTACTGGAAAAGTCCAGTTCTGCTGTCTATGCAGAACACTTTTCTACGGATGTTCTATTAATCATTTTCATGTGATGTTTCCCATCACCCAGCACGGTGTTGGGAAACGGGGTACGGGGCCTCGTAGCCTGGTGGATAGCGCGCAGCTAGGACTCGTGATTCTGTGGCGCGGGTTCGATTCCCGCACGAGGCAGAAACAAATGGGCAAAGTTTCTTTCACCTTGAATGCCCCTGTTACCTAGCAGTAAATAGGTACCTTGGTGTTAGTCAGCTGTCACGGGCTGCTTCCTGGGGGTGGAGGCCTGGTCGAGGACCGGGCCGCGGGGACACTAAAAGCCCCGAAATCATCTCAAGATAACGGTGTTGACGAGAGCAACACCAGCCTGGGGTTGAGTGCTTTCTAGTCTCTCATTATTTGTATATTGACATTAAATTGGCTGACTGCCAGGTTTCTGGTGTGTTGCTGTGTGGGAGTACGGCTGTGTTGCTGTGGGACTGTGTGGCTCTGTACGCGAGGACCGGCCCGCGGGGATGCTAAGCCCCGAAATCCTCTCAAGATAACCTCTGTCAATGTGTTGCTGTGTGAAATGTGCTCTTGTGTAGCTGTGTTACTGTGTGGTTTTGTTGCTGTTGTGTTTGTACTGTTATCTTGCTCTACTAAACTATCAGATCTTGAGGTTATCTTGAGATGATTTCGGGGCTTTAGTGTCCCCGCGGCCCGGTCCTCGACCAGGCCTCCACCCCCAGGAAGCAGCCCGTGACAGCTGACTAACTCCCAGGTACCTATTTACTGCTAGGTAACAGGGGCATTCAGGGTGAAAGAAACTTTGCCCATTTGTTTCTGCCTCGTGCGGGAATCGAACCCGCGCCACAGAATTACGAGTCCTGCGCGCTATCCACCAGGCTACGAGGCCCCCCAGATGCAGTCACCAGCAGGAGAAAACCTTCATTCAAGCTGCACGAACCAAAAAAAAATTAAGCTGTCAGTCCGTAGGCCTCTCGGCACCTTCGGTAAAGAGGCCTGTCTCCATCAATTTTCTAGCTCCTTGTACCTGGTACCTTGAAACCTGTGTGTGTGTCGTTTAATTTCTTTGCTTTAGTTGTTCCCTAGAATGTGAATGGAAGTTCACTTCGAAATGCACTTTTGCTTGGTTTGGGGTTGAGTTTAATCACCATCAACCCCCGGAGAGCTATTAAGGCCACCTTAAGTAGTAGGTGGCTAGTAAACCAAACATTAGTTACACAATCAAGGTAGTTAACCATTGATTGTGTAATTAGTGTTTTGATTGTGTAATTAGTGTTTTGTTTACTTCTCTCTGCCTTATTAACGTTTCAATATACCACCATTGTCCTATTGTTCTTTTTCCCCCTTTCAATTTGAAATTGTATCTTCATCCACCTAATTTTCTTTGGTATTTTGAATGTAGTTATCATATCTCCTTTGTCTGTTTTTTTTTTTTACCTCCAGGAATTGTTAGATTGAGTTCTCTTAATTTGTCAATTGCAAATGTTGCAAATGTCTTCATTATTTCAGTCTTCATTTTCTCGTTCACTATATGCGGGTTCCAAGCCGTTGGTGTGCAGTCAGTGTGGAGTCTGTCAGTCAGTGCGGGGTCTGTCAGTCAGTCTGGGGTCTGTCAGTCAGTGTGGGGTCTGTCAGTCAGTGTGGGGTCTGTCAGTCAGTGTGGGGTCTGTCAGTCAGTGTGGGGTCTGTCAGTCAGTGTGGGGTCTGTCAGTCAGTGTGGGGTCTGTCAGTCAGTGTGGGGTCTGTCAGTCAGTGTGGGGTCTATCAGTCAGTGTGGGGTCTGTCAGTCAGTCTGGGGTCTGTCAGTCAGTGTGGGGTCTGTCAGTCAGTCTGGGGTCTGTCAGTCAGTGTGGGGTCTGTCAGTCAGTATGGGGTCTGTCAGTCAGTGTGGGGTCTGTCAGTCAGTATGGGGTCTGTCAGTCAGTGTGGGGTCTGTCAATCAGTGTGGGGTCTGTCAGTCAGTGTGGGGTCTGTCAGTCAGTCTGAGAGCTGTCAGTCAGTCTGGGGTCTGTCAGACAGTCTGGGGTCTGTCAGTCAGTCTGGGGTCTGTCAGTCAGTGTGGGGTCTGTCAGTCAGTGTGGGGTCTGTCAGACAGTCTGGGGTCTGTCAGTCAGTGTGGGGTCTGTCAGTCAGTGTGGGGTCTGTCAGTCAGTGTGGGGTGTGTCAGTCAGTGTGGGGTCTGTCAGTCAGTCTGGGGTCTGTCAGTCAGTGTGGGGTCTGTCAGTCAGTCTGGGGTCTGTCAGACAGTCTGGGGTCTGTCAGTCAGTGTGGGGTCTGTCAGTCAGTGTGGGGTCTGTCAGTCAGTGTGGGGTCTGTCAGTCAGTGTGGGGTCTGTCAGTCAGTGTGGGGTCTGTCAGTCAGTGTGGGGTCTGTCAGTCAGTGTGGGGTCTGTCAGACAGTCTGGGGTCTGTCAGTCAGTGTGGGGTCTGTCAGTCAGTGTGGGGTCTGTCAGTCAGTGTGGGGTCTGTCAGTCAGTGTGGGGTCTGTCAGTCAGTGTGGGGTCTATCAGTCAGTGTGGGGTCTGTCAGTCAGTGTGGGGTCTGTCAGTCAGTGTGGGGTCTGTCAGTCAGTGTGGGGTCTGTCAGTCAGTGTGGGGTCTGTCAGTCAGTGTGGGGTCTGTCAGTCTGTGTGGGGTCTGTCAGTCAGTGTGGGGCCTGTCAGTCAGTGTGGGGTCTGTCAGTCAGTGTGGGGTCTGTCAGTCAGTGTGGGGTCTGTCAGTCAGTGTGGGGTCTGTCAGTCAGTGTGGGGTCTGTCAGTCAGTGTGGGGCCTGTCAGTCAGTGTGGGGCCTGTCAGTCAGTGTGGGGTCTGTCAGTCAGTGTGGGGTCTGTCAGTCAGTGTGGGGTCTGTCAGTCAGTGTGGGGTCTGTCAGTCAGTGTGGGGTCTGTCAGTCAGTGTGGGGTCTGTCAGTCAGTGTGGGGTCTGTCAGTCAGTGTGGGGCCTGTCAGTCAGTGTGGGGCCTGTCAGTCAGTGTGGGGTCTGTCAGTCAGTGTGGGGTCTGTCAGTCAGTCTGGGGTCTGTCAGTCAGTCTGGGGGGCTGGTCTTATGTAGTAAATTCAATTTCTTTCTTTATTATGCACCCCATACCCATCCCGTGGGCGGTGTAGGCTGTGGGTATGTGTAGGTTGTATGTATTAGTGAGCATGCGACTAACCTAGTGCAGCCAGTCAATATAACTGGTGTACACGGTTATATAGACTATATTATATAAACCAGTTTATATAACTGGTTGTCCGGTTGGTAAGAGTCCGTCTTAACGACCAGCTTATAAGAATGGGCGGAATATAGACGAACCTCTCGTACTCGTATCTCGAAGGCAATACGGGTTCACCATAGCCCGTGCTACTTGGAACTTTGTTCCAAGTAGCGAATCTTTAACAACAACAACTCGTATCTCGTAGGGGCCGGCCGGCCAAGCGGACAGCACGCTGGACACGTGATCCTGTGGTCCCGGGTTCAATTCCTTGCGCCGGCGAGAAACGATAGGCAGAGTTTCTTTCCCCTTATGCCCCCTGTTACCTAGCAGTAAATAGGTACCTGGGAGTTAGTCAGCTGTCACGGGCTGCTTCCTGGGGGGGGGGGGGGTGGAGGCCTGGTCGAGGACCGGGCCGTGGGGACACTAAAGCCCCGAAATCAACTCAAAATAACCTCAAGATAACCATCCGAGGTAAGACAGATTGTCTTTATGTCGAGAAGCTAATTGGTGAACTTAGTGTCCCAAACTGCCGAACAGCTGTCAAGAGGCTAATTGGGGGGGGGGGGGGGGGTGGGGGGGGGGGGAGGTGACAGTGTTTCAAATCTTTCATAACAACGTGTTTGAAATTGGGAGAAACACATGACAGGAAGAATATACGAAAGGAAGATAAAAAACTAATTTATAATTGAATTAGCTAGATAATGTACGTTAAAAATAATTGCAGTCACACAAGTTACACATTAACAAACATGTAAAACAATGTACTGTCAAGCATAGGTTGCATAGCTATGGTTGCATAGCATGTGGTTGCATAGCATGTGGTTGCATAGCATGTGGTTGCATAGCTATGGTTGCATAGCATGTGGTTGCATAGCATGTGGTTGCATAGCTGTGGTAGCATAGCTGTGGTAGCATAGCTGTGGTTGCATAGCTGTGGTTGCATAGCTGTGGTTGCATAGCTGTGGTTGCATAGCTGTGGTTGCATAGCTGTGGTAGCATAGCTGTGGTTGCATAGCTGTGGTTGCATAGCTGTGGTTGCATAGCTGTGGTTGCATAGCTGTGGTTGCACAGCTATGGTTGCATAGCTGTGGTTGCATAGCTGTGGTTGCATAGCTGTGGTAGCATAGCTGTGGTTGCATAGCTGTGGTTGCATAGCTGTGGTTGCATAGCTGTGGTTGCATAGCTGTGGTTGCATAGCATGTGGTTGCACAGCTATGGTTGCATAGCATGTGGTTGCACAGCTATGGTTGCATAGCTGTGGTTGCATAGCTGTGGTTGCATAGCTGTGGTTGCATAGCTATAGTTGCATATCTGTGGTTGCATAGCTGTGGTAGCATAGCTGTGGTTGCATAGCTGTGGTTGCATAGCTGTGGTTGCATAGCTGTGGTTGCATAGCTGTGGTTGCATAGCATGTGGTTGCACAGCTATGGTTGCATAGCTGTGGTTGCATAGTTGTGGTTGCATAGCTATAGTTGCATAGCTATGGTTGCATAGCTGTGGTTGCATAGCTGTGGTTGCATAGCTGTGGTTGCATAGCATGTGATTGCACAGCTATGGTTGCATAGCTGTGGTTGCATAGCTGTGGTTGCATAGCTGTGGTTGCATAGCTATGGTTGCATAGCTGTGGTTCCATAGCTGTGGTTCCATAGCTGTGGTTGCATAGCTGTGGTTGCATAGCTGTGGTTGCATAGCTGTGGTTGCATAGCTATGGTTGCATAGCTGTGGTTGCATAGCTGTGGTTGCATAGCTATGCAACCACATGCTATGCCTCGTCTCCTCCCATGCGAGGGAGCAGCATGGGAGGAGGCGAGGGAGCAGCTTGGGAGGAGACGAGGGAGCAGCATGGGAGGAGGCGAGGGAGCAGCATGGGAGGAGGCGAGGGAGCAGCATGGGAGGAGGCGAGGGAGCAGCATGGGAGGAGGCGAGGGAGCAGCATGGGAGGAGGCGAGGGAGCAGCATGGGAGGAGGCGAGGGGGCAGCATGGGAGGAGGCGAGGGAGCAGCATGGGAGGAGACGATGGAGCAGCATGGGAGGAGGCGAGGGAGCAGCATGGGAGGAGGCGAGGGAGCAGCATGGTAGGAGGTGAGGGGGCAGCATGGGAGGAGGCGGAGCAGCATGGGAGGAGGCGAGGGAGCAGCATGGAAGGAGGCGAGGGAGCAGCATGGGAGGAGGCGCGGGAGCAGCATGGGAGGAGGCGAGGGAGCAGCATGGGAGGAGGCGAGGGAGCAGCATGGGAGGAGGCGATGGAGCAGCATGGGAGGAGGCGAGGGAGCAGCATGGGAGGAGGACGATGGGCGTGGAGGTGCTGTGGTCAGGTAAGGGCGTCTCCCAGCTGATGGAGCGCTCTGAGGCTCTCAGCTTGATCAAGGTGATTGTACACCCCCACCACTGGCCAGGTGACCACCACCACCACTGACCAGGTGACCACCACCACCACTGACCAGGTGACCACCACCACCACTGGCCAGGTGACCACCACCACCACTGGCCAGGTAACCCCCACCACCACTGGCCAGGTGACCACCACCACCACTGGCCAGGTGACCACCACCACCACTGGCCAGGTGACCCCCACCACCACTGGCCAGGTGACCACCACCACCACTGGCCAGGTGACCACCACCACCACTGGCCAGGTGACCACCACCACCACTGGCCAGGTGACCACCACCACCACTGGCCAGGTGACCACCACCACCACTGGCCAGGTGACCACCACCACCACTGGCCAGGTGACCACCACCACCACTGGCCAGGTGACCACCACCACCACTGGCCAGGTGACCACCACCACCACTGGCCAGGTGACCACCACCACCACCACTGGCCAGGTGACCACCACCACCACTGGCCAGGTGACCACCACCACCACTGGCCAGGTGACCACCACCACCACTGGCCAGGTGACCACCACCACCACTGGCCCGGTGACCACCACCACCACCATTGGCCAGGTGACCACCACCACCACTGGCCAGGTGACCACCACCACCACCACTGGCCAGGTGACCACCACCACCACTGGCCAGGTGACCCCCACCACCACTGGCCAGGTGACCACCACCACCACCGGCCAGGTGACCACCACCACCACTGGCCAGGTGACCACCACCACCACTGGCCAGGTGACCACCACCACCACTGGCTAGGTGACCACCACCACCACTGGCCAGGTGACCACCACAACTACTGGCCAGGTGACCACCACCACTACTGGCCAGGTGACCACCACCACCACTGGCCAGGTGACCACCACCACCACCACCACCACTGGCCAGGTGACCACCACCACCACTGGCCAAGTGACCACCACCACCACTGGCCAGGTGACCACCACCACCACTGGCCAGGTGACCACCACCACCACTGGCCAGGTGACCACCACCACCACTGGCCAGGTGACCACCACCACCACTGGCCAGGTGACCACCACCACCACTGGCCAGGTGACCACCACCACCACTGGCCAGGTGACCACCACCACCACTGGCCAGGTGACCACCACCACCACTGGCCAGGTGACCACCACCACCACTGGCCAGGTGACCACCACCACCACTGGCCAGGTGACCACCACCACCACCACCGGCCAAGTGACCACCACCACCACTGGCCAGGTGACCACCACCACCACTGGCCAGGTGACCACCACCACCACTGGCCAGGTGACCACCACCACCACCACTGGCCAGGTGACCACCACCACCACTGGCCAGGTGACCACCACCACCACTGGCCAGGTGACCACCACCACCACTGGCCAGGTGACCACCGCCACCACTGGCCAGGTGACCACCACCACCACTGGCCAGGTGACCACCACCACCACTGGCCAGGTGACCACCGCCACCACTGGCCAGGTGACCACCACCACCACTGGCCAGGTGACCACCACCACCACTGGCCAGGTGACCACCGCCACCACTGGCCAAGTGACCACCACCACCACCACTGGCCAGGTGACCACCACCACCACTGGCCAGGTGACCACCACCACCACTGGCCAGGTGACCACCGCCACCACTGGCCAAGTGACCACCACCACCACCACTGACCAGGTGACCACCACCACCACTGGCCAGGTGACCACCACCACCACCACCACCACTGGCCAGGTGACCACCGCCACCACTGGCCAGGTGACCACCACCACCACTGGCCAGGTGACCACCGCCACCACTGGCCAAGTGACCACCACCACTGGCCAGGTGACCACCACCACCACTGGCCAGGTGACCACCACCACCACCACTGACCAGGTGACCACCACCACCACCACTGGCCAAGTGACCACCACCACCACCACTGACTAGGTGACCACCACCACCACCACCACCACCACCACTGGCCAGGTGACCACCGCCACCACTGGCCAAGTGACCACCACTGACCAGGTGACCACTGCATGATTGGACACAATCCCACCTCTAGACAGGTAACCATTTATTGATTATAAATCCTCCAATCACTCTTCAGGTGACTTCAGATATCATTGGTCTACAATAACTCACTTAAATGCTTGACATACAACACTATATTCTGATCCACAGTCCCTGAGTACTGCCTCAAGTCCTCAGGTAATCAGACAACTTAAGTACTACCTCAGGTCCTCAGGTAATCAGACAACTTAAGTACTGCCTCAAGTCCTCAGGTAATCAGACAACTTGAGTACTGCCTCAAGTCCTCAGGTAATCAGACAACTTAAGTACTACCTCAAGTCCTCAGGTAATCAGACAACTTGAGTACTGCCTCAAGTCCTCAGGTAATCAGACAACTTAAGTACTGCCTCAAGTCCTCAGGTAATCAGACAACTTAAGTACTGCCTCAAGTCCTCAGGTAATCAGACAACTTAAGTACTGCCTCAAGTCCTCAGGTAATCAGACAACTTAAGTACTGCCTCAAGTCCTCAGGTAATCAGGCAACTTGAGTACTACCTCAAGTCCTCAGGTAATCAGACAACTTAAGTACTGCCTCAAGTCCTCAGGTAATCAGACAACTTAAGTACTGCCTCAAGTCCTCAGGTAATCAGGCAACTTGAGTACTACCTCAAGTCCTCAGGTAATCAGACAACTTAAGTACTGCCTCAAGTCCTCAGGTAATCAGACAACTTAAGTCCTACCTCAAGTCCTCAAGTAATCAGACAAGTAGTACTGGGTACTTAACCCTACCAACCATGCATAATTAACTTATGTTCATCAATCAAAAACAGGTTCGTAGGTTCGTTAAAGCGTCGCGTTGTGAGTCTTTTAGATTTTTGGTGTCCTTAAAATAAGATTTTTTTTACTATATAAAGTAGTTTTTTACTACTATATAAAGTAGCACCACTACTATATAAAGTAGCACTACTACTATATAAAGTAACACCACTGCTATATAAAGTAGCACTACTACTATATAAAGTAGCACCACTGCTATATATAGTAGCACCACTACTATATAAAGTAGCACCACTGCTATATAAAGTAGCACCACTAGTATATAAAGTAGCACCACTGCTATATAAAGTAACACCACTGCTATATAAAGTAGCACCACTGCTATATAAAGTAGCACCACTGCTATATAAAGTAACACCACTGCTATATAAAGTAGCACCACTACTATATAAAGTAACACCACTACTATATAAAATAGCACCACTGCTATATAAAGTAACACCACTGCTATATAAAGTAGCACCACTGCTATATAAAGTAGCACCACTGCTATATTAAGTAGCACCACTGCTATATAAAGTAGCACCACTGCTATATAAAGTAGCACCACTACTATATAAAGTAACACCACTGCTATATAAAGTAGCACCACTACTATATAAAGTAGCACCACTGCTATATAAAGTAGCACCACTGCTATATAAAGTAGCACCACTGCTATATAAAGTAGCACCACTGCTATATAAAGTAGCACCACTGCTATATAAAGTAGCACCACTGCTATATAAAGTAGCACCACTACTATATAAAGTAGCACCACTGCTATATAAAGTAGCACCACTGCTATATAAAGTAGCACCACTGCTATATAAAGTAGCACCACTGCTATATAAAGTAACACCACTGCTATATAAAGTAGCACCACTGCTATATAAAGTAGCACCACTACTATATAAAGTAACACCACTGCTATATAAAGTAGCACCACTACTATATAAAGTAGCACCACTGCTATATAAAGTAGCAGCACTGCTATATAAAGTAGCACCACTGCTATATAAAGTAGCACCACTGCTATATAAAGTAGCACCACTGCTATATAAAGTAGCACCACTGCTATATAAAGTAGCACCACTACTATATAAAGTAGCACCACTGCTATATAAAGTAGCACCACTGCTATATAAAGTAGCACCACTGCTATATAAAGTAGCACCACTACTATATAAAGTAGCACCACTGCTATATAAAGTAGCACCACTGCTATATAAAGTAACACCACTGCTACTGATAACAAAAATTTGATTATTAGAGAAAAGTGAGATCAATGATTCTAGCTCGAATCTTCTCCATATTTCTCATATCCTTTTTTCCCCTTGAGAAGGTGGTTGAAAAAGTAACGTTCCGAAACTCACTTGACAGTTTGATTATGGCCTTACTGTAAGACTTTTCGTTTTGTTGGCTCTCAACGTTTTCAAAGGAGAGTGGAATGAATGCAAGTTAGCTGGAGCAAGCGAATATATATAACCAAGTTGGACGAGGTGAAGTAAGGAGTAGCATAGGCCAATAGGCCTTCTTCAGTACAGTAATTCCTATCTTCTTTTGAGGGTTGGGCAGTGTACATATATATATTTTTTCCCAGGTGTGTTCTTCTCTGTCTATTTTGTGGTCAGAGATCTTGTTACACATAAAGTCATTAACATAGAAAACACGCTATTGATATTGAGATCTTATTATCTTGAGGTTATCGTGAGATGATTTCGGGGCTTTTAGTGTCCCCGCGGTCCGGTCTTCGACCAGGCCTCCACCCCCAGGAAACAGCCCGTGACAGCTGACTAACACCCAGGCACCTATTTTACTGCTAGGTAACAGGGGCATAGCGTGAAAGAAACTCTGCCCATTGTTTCTCGCCGGCGCCCGGGATCGAACCCGGGACCACAGGATCACAAGTCCAGCGTGCTGTCCGATCGGCCGACCGGCTCCCTAAAAAGCTGAGGATTTCGAGAGAGAGTTCACCTGCTCTACGAGTGAAGGTATTGACCAGGGCGGACTTAGACGGGGTGTTCCTTCATGACAACAGGACTTGGTCAGCCTCAGAGGAAGATTACTTCCAAGGTATGTTGACCAGACCACACACTAGAAGGTGAAGGGACGACGACGTTTCGGTCCGTACTGGACCATTCTCAAGTCGATTGTGAGAATGGTCCAGGACGGACCGAAACGTCGTCGTCCCTTCACCTTCTAGTGTATGGTCTGGTCAACATACTTTAGCCACGTTATTGTGACTCATCGCCTACTTGCAAGGTAAATTCCTCTCCCACTCCCCTGGGTAAGACTAAGAAGCACACTGTGGCAATACAGTTAAGTCTCACGGGTGACTGTGGTTGTGACTGAACTTCGAACCGGCAACAAGGGTACAGCTAGGCACACGCCTTACACCACTGCACCACGATACGCTTTAAGTAACGTCACTTGGGCTTCAAGTGAATCCGCTAAGGGGTGAGGCATCGAGCTGATACCAGGTTAAGGTTGTACACCTTACTGACGTTCATAGTGGTGTGTAGAGGAGTTCTTCCACCATCCCTCACTTCAAATACTAAAATAAATCACATTAACGTCATGTATCCAAAAGAAAATCAATTGGGGCCACGCAGAGAATTCGAACCAGCAACAAGGCTTGGCTCTATAATAATAATAATAATAATAATAATAATAATAATAATAATAATAATAATAATAATAATAATAATAATAATAATAATAATAATAATCACACATAAATCATATTAACGTGATATATATCAATGCGAAAATCCACTAGACTTACAGATGGGCGCAAACCTACGAGCAAGGCATTGCCAAGCCGCATACTCCACCACTAGACCACCACTGACTTGCTAAAAGTCATACAACCTGATTTCTACTGAAATCACAGGAAGCCTTGAGGTCCCTAGTGAAGCCAATCCAAGTGTTTACGTATGACCCACAAGGACTCGGGTGGAGGGCAGAGTGGTCCCACACCTTGCCTCCAAGCTTCAGAAACACACAGAAATCACATTAATGTGACATATCAACGAAAAAATCCACTAGGGATATAGGTGGCTTGGCATGTCATGGTCGTAGGTTCCTGCCCACCTATAGCCCAAGTGGATTTTCTCAATAATAATAATAATAATAATAGTATGAGTATCAACAATGACACACAACTCCGACACTGGACATAAGTAGGACTGTCCAGCGTCAGTTATCATACACCAAGTACCTTAAACCCGGCGGTCCTGAACATTACCCCAGAACTTCCTATATTTAACCAATCAAAACATAGAGTAACCCTGCCTCTCCCTATAATCCCCAGCTTGCTATTAATGCCGCTTGCAAGTGATCCCCCCCCCTTTAACCATCTCTCTAATTCCTATGCAGGTAAAAATTAAAAGCAATAAATAAACTTAACAAAATACCTATAGTTGCTATCTAATTTTTTTCTCTCTCTTTATCGAAGTCTTATGCTTGCAAAGAATGTCATTGAAGCAATCACACGTCTGAAAGCCTCCCCCTGGACTCCCCGTTTTTTATTTTTTTTCCCCCTCCGTGCCAGATTACAGGTGCGGAAGGAAGGTCGGTCTAATGAAGAGGTATTAGCCAAGGTGTGCCCTCCTACCTCGCTACAATTTGACCTGTCATTAAACTTTCATGACTGTGCCCACTCGTTCTAATTCAGATGTTTGGCCTTAATGTTCTTGTGCGAGTGTAAGTGATAGGACTTTTTCTCGTATTGAGAGGGGGGAGCGAGGGGGATTGTTAGAGGGGGAGGGAGGGAGGGAATGGGGGAGATATTGAGAGGTGAAGGGAAGGGATGGAGGATGAGGGGTGGGGGAGAGGGAGAGGTATGGAGAGGGAGAGTGTTCGGAAGGGGGGAGGAGCTGTGGTTATTTCAGATGGTTTTTAATTTTTGTTAATCACCCAGAGTCAATGTTTTATGTAATAGGCTTTTCGTAGTTGTCTTTGGGGAGTGGTTATTGTGTTAGAGAGAGAGAGAGAGAGAGAGAGAGAGAGAGAGAGAGAGAGAGAGAGAGAGAGAGAGAGAGAGAGAGAGAGAGAGAGAGAGAGAGAGAGAGAGAAGCAGCATATAGTGTGTCTTGGGTTAACAATCACCCTCAACTCAGTTTGAGAGAGAACATGAGTGGCAACATTTCCCGATTAGTCGTGTATTGTGCACCCCATACCCATCCCCTGGCTGGTGGAGAGGGGTACGGAGGTAATGTGTTCAAGAACCGGACCCTATTGTTCATTTTGCTAAGCATATATCACTCTTGTGAAGTTAATTACACACTTTTTTTTTAACACACCGTGTGTGTGTGTGTGTGTGTGTGTGTGTGTGTGTGTGTGTGTGTGTGTGTGTGTGCGTGTGTGTGTGTGTGTGTGTGTGTGTGTGTGTGTGTGTGTGTGTGTGTGTGTGTGTGTACAGAGACAATAGTCTCAATACAAGGCAGTTTACCTGTGAGGTGAGCCAGTTACACAGTTACTAATTATGCCCCACACACACCCACCCAACTGGACGTCAGCTTCACAATCACGTGCAGGCAATACGGGTGTGGAAAGGGCATAACGTGGCACAAATACCCGGAGGCTACACACACACACACACACACACACACACACACACACACACACACACACACACACACACACACACACACACACACACCTGTCGTTGTCCATAAACAAAAAAAATGGAGGAAGATCATTAGTGTCTCGATATACAGGTACAAGATCCACAGTTCCCCCCCCCAACTACCCTCATGCCCTCCCCCCCTCTCCGGCCTCCCCCCCCCTTCCAGCCTCTGCCTCCCCTCCCTCAATCCCCCAATCTCCACCAGAAGGCGTCGCTGGCCTGTAAGGCGTAGCCTGTCATCAATGGGGCGTCAACCACCGTTGTAGCAACTGCCAACACCACTGCTCCCAGCACAGCTACTGCCACTGCTGCTCCCCCCCTTCCCCTTAAGCCACTACTCTCCACGCTACCACCTGCACTAACAACCATTAACACCCATTAGCAACCATACACATATTCACCGCCAAACTTGCTAGCTGCTACGATTGACCTCGTCACTGTTTGGCCCACACACCGTCATTATCATCACGAAAAACCATCAGTAATTTCACTTCTCCAACTACAATTCGCACCATTATTGCCAAGACGACGTGGAACTACCTCACTTTAGAACGACAACAAGTAATCTTTTCACTCTCACGACCACCACAACCAACTGGTGGCGACAAATACCACCGTTGTCGTCATTATTGACACTACTACCAAACATCACCACCAACACGACAACCAACACCCAATACAATGGCCACTAGCACAACCACTATCACCCACCTTCACAACTACCATAATTATAACCATCGTCGAGCACCTCCAGCATCAGTAACAACCACAATCACCCACTTGGACTTAAAAAAAAAAAAGATACTTCATATAAGACTGGTGAGCAAGATTGAGAAGCTACTATAATTGGAAAAACTCCTAACTGGGTAAGGGAGTACCTGACAGACAGAAAACAGAGAG
>NC_091188.1:8375735-8378235 GCF_040958095.1 Procambarus clarkii | reverse complement strand
CAAGTATTGGTGATTCTCAGGTAAATAAAGGTTCAAGACGGACCGAAACGTCGATGTTTCTCCATTTTCTGGTGTGTGGTTTGGTTCAATGTTCAAATTTCGTGACTCGTGAGTCGCCGGCCCGTCCTCATGAACAAAGGCCAAATGTTTGTTAAATCCAGCCGCCAACCCCCTGTTCATGAATAAAAAACTGAACACGAACTGTACACGTTCGAACATTTCTCAAACAATGGCTCCCTGACGACCTCTGTTCGAATCACAACGCTGTAAATGCTTCACCCACGTATTACAATTATTCGCCATGATCACCAGAACACCTAACCTTCTTCTATCTATACCTAGAATTTTAATTTATGATAATATTATGTTATACATAAGAACATATTGAACACGAGAACAATGAAGAGAGTGTTCTCTTGAGACCTGAGTAAGGCCTTTGAGACTGTAAACAGTAACTACCCCTTACTTAAATTTCACCACTATGGTATCCAAGGCCTTGCACTGGACTATATTCGTTTCTATCTCAGTGACAGACAACAATATGTAGCCATCAAAAGCATAACCTCCTCCACTCTACCATCGATTGTCGGGGTGCCACAGGGCAGCATCATGGAACCTCTCCTATTACTTATATACATCAATGATTTGCTAAATGTTTTTAAAATTCTTAAACTTATACTATTTGCTGACACAACTACCTTCATCTATTCTGACCCCAATCCCCACACTCTAAACAATATTGTCAACAATGAATTAAAAAAAGTCCACTCATGGATGTCAACTAACAAATTTACACTAAACATAGAAAAGGCCTACTACATTCTATTTGGTAGTATATCATCAAATCAGATTCACCTTCAGATAGACAATGTTAACATTACTAATAATAATGAGGGGACGTTCCATGGCTTATACACAGACAGGAGACTGAACTTCAGCACCCACATAGTTAAAAAAAAGTCTCAAAAATGGGCGGTATAATTTCTGAAATCAGATATTATGTTCCCCACTCTGCTCTCCTATCATTACACTACACACTAATCTATCCCTAATTAACATACGGTATCTGTGCATGGGGTTCAACCACTGCAAATTACCTCAAGCCTATCATCACTCAGGAAAAATCTGATATCAGAACTATAACAAATTCTGTCTTCAAACAACACACACAGCCCCTCTGTTTAAGTCTCTTAACATGCTAAACACACACTCACTCCACACATTCTCATGTGCTATCTACATGTACAAAACCTTGTTCCCAAATGCTAATCTTTAATTGAAAATTTTCCTTAATAGGTGTAATAGAACCCATGAGCACCACACCAGAAATAAATATCTCTTCGATATCCTCAGAGTCAGACTAAATCTGTGCAAACTCCCCATGCAAATAACAGGGGCCCAGACTTTGGAACTCACTCCCTGATGAATTAAACAATTCTCCAACCCATCCCCTGTTGAAAAATAAAACCAAAAAGTACCTAATTCCTTCCTCATAGTTTCCTACCTTGTGTTTCAAACTCACACAGTATCTTGTACTACCCACTTTCCCCAATATTAGTACTTAAGACATATGTCCTTAACAGTGTAATCATCTCTCTCAACTTACTTTGTACTTATTTGTTGATATAAAAACCTTGCTACAATGTACCCTTTCATCTTACCTGATATGTTAGATTAAGGACCTGCCCGAAACGCTATGCTTGTTAGAGGCTTTGCATAAATGTTAAAATACCAATCTTGTGTAATCTGACCAACCCATTGTGCATTCTTGCAAATAACAATTATTATTATATTTATTGTTAATAAACCTATTTTTAATACTTGGGTTGTGTTGGCAGTTATTGGGTAGTTGCAGTACGAAGATGAGGCATTCAGAAACGGCCGATTGCAACAGACGACGCCAACGACGTCGAGAAAAGTACGTACGTCATCGTTTGTGGGGTCGTGTGTAGAGTGATATTCATTCGTGAAGAAGCTGTTTTGGCGGGCGGATTAACGAGCATTTGGCCTTTGGTGATTAGGATGTATCATAGGACTGGCTGACAAAACTGGCTGACAGAACTGGCAGATAGATTGACGTCTGACGTTCGTGATATTGTTAGAACATCCTAAGTTGTTAGACGTATGTAAAGTGCTCTCCGTGTACAGGGAGTTGTGGCCACGGGATTACCGAGTGTTTGGGTCTTTGTTTATGAAGACTAGATGCAAACAACTGCCCTTTGGCCTCGTCGAAACTTACGTTTGTATCTGTGTACATGTTTGATTACCCATATTACTCCTGTTACGATTGGCTCACTTGCCATTTCTCTAGGATGGTTGAGCGACGGTCTCGCTTCCTGCAGGTCGGCGTTCAATCCCCCGACCAGCCAAATGGTTGAGGCACTATTGCTGACAAGTTGATATGTTTTAAAGACTTTTGTCACGAGTTTCTGGTTTGCGTTGGTTGTTGGACTATAGGAGCTATTGATGTAATAACAACAGCTTACTGACCAACTGGCAA
>NC_091188.1:8265735-8368235 GCF_040958095.1 Procambarus clarkii | reverse complement strand
TTTAGACCTGATATAGGCTAGTACGAAATGTGAACTTGATTTTGGTTAAACATTCCGTTTTTTGAACGTTAAGTACATAGTTGATATAAGTGCTATCATCTTTGGAGGATGGGCTGGGATAGGATCAGATTACATCCTTATATTATTATAAATATATATCCATATACAGCTGAAGGAGATTTACAGAGTTACAGCAAGAGTTTCCCACAATGACAAATTCACGACACATTCAGTAGTCTACACCAGATCAAAGACCACATTTATAGCACCACCCGACACAGGCCGCTGCTCGCGTCCCGGTCACACTTTATTCATCGTATTCATTGATGTTATTATTATTTGTTTACATCAGCTGTGACTCGGGAAATGCCCTGGGTCAACCTTCCCTCTCCCGCATGTAATGACGTCACGTAGTCACGTGTTATTTGTTTACATCAGCTGTGTGCGGTCACGTGTTATCTGTTTACATCAGCTGTGTGCGGTCACGTGTTATCTGTTTACTTCAGCTGTGTGCGGTCACGTGTTATCTGTTTACATCAGCTGAGTGCGGTCACGTGTTCTGTTTACATCAGCTGTGTGCGGTCACGTGTTATCTGTTTACATCAGCTGTGTGCGGTCACGTGTTATCTGTTTACATCAGCTGTGTGCGGTCACGTGTTATCTGTTTACATCAGCTGTGTGCGGTCACGTGTTATCTGTTTACTTCAGCTGTGTGCGGTCACGTGTTATCTGTTTACATCAGCTGTGTACTGTCACGTGTTATCTGTTTACTTCAGCTGTGTGCGGTCACGTGTTATCTGTTTACATCAGCTGTGTACTGTCACGTGTTATCTGTTTACATCAGCTGTGTGAGGCAATCTTCAGAAACTCATCAACGAAAGTTTCATAACATAATTGACGCATTATGTTATGAAACTTTCGTATTATGTTATGAAACTTTCGTATTATGTTATGAAAGTCATAATTGACGTATTATGTTATGAAACTGAAAGCCAAGTCAGTGTAGAACAGCACGCAGTGTGAGAGATAAAAACAAATATATGTATTTTAACAGAACTATTTGTCATTAGTTGCTTGTTTCAGAGTTTTTTTTCGTAGACGTTAATGAGTGCCATAAGTGAGGTGACATCCCTTGTGTTCGAGACCCTAATTATCCTTCCTGAACATTATCCTGGCTGTTGCTATGTTTACTATAACATGTTCGCTATATGTCAAGTCAAGCCGACGGCGTATTACTCCCTAATCATTTACTTGGTCCCACCGCAACCTGTCCTCTTAAAAATAACGTCACTTTTCGCCCGTATGCGCACTATGGCCAAATTTGGAAGTAATTTCATATGAAATCGACTCACAACAGTGACGTTCTGTTCCCTTTTTCTATTTGAGTCGTCTGGCGTACGCGCAGAGGTTATGAGAGGAAACTTTAAATTAACGTTTCTCATAACGTTTTGAAACTTTATGAGAATGTCCTGCCCACCTAACCTATCAAAGGACCCTTAACTTACTGTCGTTGAAAAAAAAATCCCAATTTTATTTTCATTTTTTTTTCATTTTCAAATTACGTCCAAATTCGGCCATACGGGCAAACTTCTTTTTAAGAGGACAGGTTGTGACCGATCCATGAAAAGTTTCGACAGAGTCGTGTGTGTGTACTCACTCGTGTTGTGGTTGGTTATCAATGGTCAGCCAATTGTCCACAAGTTGTCTGCTTCGGAGATGAAAAAAAAATAGAACTGCTAATCGTGCATTTTTGACGCGCTGACTTCGAAATATAATAAATCAAACACGCGGATTAGTTCTGTTTTTATGTGTGAGGATGGTAACAAAATCTTTTGATCGTGTCAACAAGTGATGGATGGTAGATGTCACTCACCCAGGTATCAGTGAAGGACGGAGTGTCTCGCATGACATAATGGGGATCTCTTCCACGACTGTTCCACTCATAGAGACAACAGCAGTACTCTGAGTATCCACCCTGGAGACCCATCACAGGAGCAGCAGCTTTCAGAAAAAGACGCACACGCACACACACACACACACACACACACACACACACACACACACACACACACACACACACACACACACACACACACACACACACACACATACACACAGGAAGCAGCACGTAGCAGCTGTCTAACTCCCAGGTATCTCTTTACTGCTAGGTAACAGGTGCATCAGGGGTTAAGGAAACTGTCCATCTGTCTCCGCCGGGATCGAACCCCGGTCCACGAGACCAGAGCGCTATCCACTTGGCCACCCAGCCCCCCAAGAATTATTGTGTGTGTGTGTGTGTGTGTGTGTGTGTGTGTGTGTGTGTGTGTGTGTGTGTGTGTGTGTGTGTGTGTGTGTGTGTGTGTGGTGTAACACCTAACCACAGACATCACAAGCAGGTGTAACAGAGTAAACTCCCTCATCCCGACTGTTGGCCATGAATTATTCAAAGTATAGGTCCCGTGTTACATATTTGCACTGGGCGGAGGCCAGCTAATTGATACATTTCCCGAGCATATATTAATGGTGATCATACTGATAGATGGACCCTGCGTGCCTCTGTCGTTGTTTGATGGAGGCGGGGTGCAGGCTGTGTGCACACTCACCTAGTTGTGTTTGTGAGGGTTGAGCTCTGGCTCTTTGGACCCGCCCCTCAACCATAAATCAACCGTTGTACAGTTTCCTCATCCTAGAGAGAGAGAGAGAGAGAGAGAGAGAGAGAGAGAGAGAGAGAGAGAGAGAGAGAGAGAGAGAGAGAGAGAGAGAGAGAGAGAGAGAGAGAGAGAGAGAGAGTGTGAGAGAGAGAATGAATCATTACCTGATCCACAGATATATTAGGAGAGGGCAGGTAGAGCTGGAGGCTGCCAGGTGCAGCAGTATTCAGAGACAACCTGACCATTTACAACCGTGTCTGACCTACGCCTGACTGTAGTGATCTCGTCATGGTGTACTGATTTCCCGGGTAAAACACATCTACGTTGCTACAGAGGAGAAATCCGTATCCACATACCGACATAGCCGACAAGGTAACAAACAGTCTGGGAAAACACTTCAGTTGTCCTCATCTTATTTCAAAACTTTGTAAAAGCAGTCAAAATGTCATAGGAATAACGTAGGAATAGGAATAGAATAAAATGTCATAGGAATAACGAGACTGAGTCAGTTCATTAAACTTAAAAAAAATAATCAAATAAATCAATAAAATCGTTGGAAAGACCCAAGTGTTAATGTTCGACCCAACAAGCACATTTAGGTGAATACACACACACACACACACACACACAAACACACACACACACACACACACACACACACACACACACACACACACACACACACGCAGACATACTCAGAGTGAACATACGAAGACGACTGAGCTAGACTGAAAGCCAACACCATACACAATGAACTAGAACAGAAGGCAGGAAGGTGGTGGAGGGCCACGACACAATGAGCAAAAGTAAGTCACCTCCACACAGTAGACTAGAATAGGCGGTAGTGGAAGCCGGCTCCATAATCAACTCCCGCAAGCAGCTGCCAAGCTATCTAACCTGTTGAACAAGACACTCCAGAAAGTATACAAGCAATGCAACTATGTTGTGTTGAGCCTCAATACAGGCTTCGACGTCTTTTTTAAGGCGAGACAAATCACTTGCTTCTTCAATCATTACGGCCCTAAATTAATATTCCAGAGAAGACATATTCTACTCTTATAGGACACATACTATAGGAGGCCTGGGCGATGACCGGGCCGCAGGGACGATAAGCCCTGAAACCATCACAAGGTAATCTTCCTCCTTCTACAACAGGAAAAGCTCCCCTCCCCATAGAAATGGCAAGAAAATTCTATCCTAGCCTTAAAAAATTAGAGAAAAAAATCACGAAAATTGAAAAGTGATACGTTGCAGGCACAACTCGAGTCATCTCTAACGAGGATCAAATTACTCTCAGAGACTCTGCCCCAGGACAAGACATACAAATCAAACATTAACTTCCCCTCCGAGAGCCCAACAGAACAGCGATATCATACCAGCAGTCAGTGACACCAGGATTAATCCATTAACTGGTGGCTAGCTAGCTTGACGTCCATTAAGCAGCTTTATCTATTCAAACTGGATCCCCAGGCGGTTCAACAGGACTAGTAGCACTTAGGACACATCAAACTCAGCCCCACAGTTGGCAATGTTGACCGACGACTTTGTCGAACTCTAGAGATTTGCTAAAACATTGCTGGCCGAGAGTGCCTTCAAGGTCGCCAGGCTCGTCTCTGTGGTGTTTCCGTACGTGTACTTAGGAAGAAGGCCCTTAAGTGTACTTAACAGGAAGGCCCTTACGTGTACTTAAGAGGAAGGCCCTTACGTTTACTTAACAGGAAGGCCCTTACTACGTGTACTTAACAGAAAGACCCTTACTACGTGTACTTAACAGGAAGGCCCTTACGTGTACTTAAGAGGAAGGCCCTTAGGTTTACTTAACAGGAAGGCCCTTATGTGTACTTAACAGGAAGGCCCTTACGTTTACTTAACAGGAAGGCCCTTACGTTTACTTAACAGGAAGGCCCTTATGTGTACTTAACAGGAAGGCCCTTACGTTTACTTAACAGGAAGGCTCTTACGTTTACTTAACAGGAAGGCCCTTATGTGTACTTAACAGGAAGGCCCTTACGTTTACTTAACAGGAAGGCCCTTATGTGTACTTAACAGGAAGGCCCTTACGTTTACTTAACAGGAAGGCCCTTATGTGTACTTAACAGGAAGGCCCTTACGTGTACTTAACAGGCAGGCAGGCGAGGCACGTCTGAGTCAATGACATAATCAAGTAAGAAAAACCACGGTCTGCAATATCCCGCAATTGTACTGTCCTGTGCTGATTGTATAATTGGTTATACTCAATGCCCCTGGCGGAATGGTAGGCAACTTGCGTGAGAGTATACCTGCTCATCTACACTAACAAACACCGACATTAACTACACAACTAACCCTCAAGGTACAGCTGTCTCCCACAGGTGGAAACAACCATGTCCAATAAGTAGAGGGAACAAAACTACCGGTACATGTGTCCTTTTTGGATTTGGGTCCCTTAAGACCTCTGGGGAACAATGCACCAGAATCTTCTTTAAGGATTTGGGTTCGATTTTGATTTTGAAAGAATCGATTTTGCAACTAATAAATAACTTCTGCTATAAAGCATCCCACCCCTAAAATTGAAGGGATGTCAAATGATATATAATCAACCTGTCCTCTTAAGAAGAACGTCGCTTTTGGCCGTTTGCCCGTATGGCCGAATTTGGACGTAATTTGAAAATAAAAAAAAAAATTAAATAAATTTGGGATTTTTTTTTCAACAACAGTAAGTTAAGGGTCCTCTGATAGGTTAGGTGGGCAGGAAATTCTCATAAAGTTCCAAAACGTTATGAAAAACGTTAATTTAAAGTGTCCTCTCATAACCTCTGCGCGTACGCCGGACGACTCAAATAGAAAACGGAACAGTACGTCACTTTTGTGAGTCGATTTCATTTCAAATTACGTCCAAATTTAGCCATAGCGCGCATACCAGCCAAAAGTGACGTTATTTTTAAGAGGACGGGTTGATATAATGCCTATGTGATTTTCAAAATGAATTTGAGAGTACATCCATATTTGGTTAACTGTGTAGCAATTATATCGGACACGGCTGTTTTTTGACGAGTTGTGTATCATTGCATAGTTAGTTGACTCACAGGAAACGCAACGAAGGTCTAAAGTTCATTGTAGGAGTGGTATTTGTATTTGGAGTTTGTTGTTGTTGTTGTTGTTATTGTTTCTCAACGTGAGAAGCAAATTAATACCAATGCCAGTTAAGGCCACAATGCTGACAAATAAATCGATGTCATTATCATATTCTCAGCGTCAAAATCAATTGTATGGTCCCATTATTAAGGAGATAGAACTCTGGGGAGCATAACAATGGCCAACGACCTGGCAAACCATTGTAGTGGATGGACGAGGCATGCTTTAAATTATGAATGAAAATTCATAATTTAAAGTATGCCTTTAAATTCATTTAACGGCATACTTAACTTTTCATTTTTAATCTGTTAAACATATCAACAACTATCTCTACGATGAATCCACATGTGTCAAGGACAACTATGGAGAGAAGATCACTCCAACCCAACTTCAGAGTTCACTGTAAGTTACAAACCAATGGTCAGAACCAAATTAAAATTGTAATTCAAAATACAGACGAGGAGTCACAATAACGTGGCTGAAATATGTTGACCAAACCACACACTAGAAAGTGAAGGGATGACGACGTTTCGGTCCGTCCTGGACCATTCTCAAGTCGATTTTAATTCAAAATATTGCTCATAAATGGTTGTACATGTATAATCTAGATAGTTTAACCAAAATCTCACAACATTATTTGCATAAGAGAAAGTCATAATAATAGAATAACCCGGCCAGCTTGCATTTTGATACATGGTACATAAAAGTTGTAGAGTTCTGATAAAATGTCTTGACGACACAGAAGACGAAGATCAACGTCGACCAGAGTGATGAATAAGAAGAAAATTGTAAATAAAGAAAGCAGCAGCTCATGATCTAAGACATACCACCTCACATGTGAACCATAACGGAGGTAGTATTTTGACTTGAACAAGTACGGTTGTTTCGGCAACTGGCTCACTTGTCTGTATTGATGGTACGCCTGCTGACGCCAGGAGCAAGTTGACTACTGGTGTACAGAAACATCGTCCCTGCTCTGATCCATCCAAATGCCTCACAATATTGGGAGGAGCGTGGACTAGCAGTAGGACAGTGACCTCAAATTAAATTATTGACCTGTTAAAGCAGCAAAAGAGTTGTTCAGCGCCAAATGGGAAGTTGTTCAGAGCCAAAGGGGAATGCTCATGACTAGATACAAGTCAATCTCTCGACCGGAATTCAGTAGCGCATGCGCCTCACTTGATGAAGAAAAGATTGAGGACAGAAATCGACCTAAACGAAGAGAAACTGAAGACGGCCGCTGATATCGTGGATAATAATGTTCATAAACTTGACGAAGAGAAGTGTTTACAAGGTTCACAAGTTGCAAACTATTGCTTATGAGCGTGTTTCATGGACGTGGCACAAGTCTGTGGAGGTGTTTACAAGATCCTCTCATCACTCTGGTGAAAACTTTACCATTATCTTTTTGACAGACTTTTTGGTCCTAACTTCATCACTGTTCATGTCGATGGGCTGTGTTCTGCTAGGAATGGACTTTTACTGTGGTTACGGGTATATCGATTCATCCGATGTTAGAACTAACACCGGATAGATTTTAATCACTCATTTGGATGGGATTGCTGTTACGCTCAATGACAGCTTTTTTTGATGTAAAGGTTATGTTGGTGTATCGGAGGATATCATCTCCGATCATGTATTCTAAATCACACACTTTCATGACGTATACGTCCGTATGGAATGTGAGGCCTTGGAATTTTATTTCTGCATTCCTTATAACGTTTGTAGTTGTCAATGAAGTTTCGTCCATATTTTTGGCTCCTTTCACTGGACACGATTCAATTTTAAGGCCAAGTTTTCTGGCACGACGTCTGCTAATTGTTGATATAGGCGCACCAGTGTCCAAAAAGGCCGTAGACCTCTTACCGTTGATTTGGGTTTTGAGTCTGATGGCATCATACCTTGTGACATAGAACGATGTGTTCTCCTGCAGCTTCCGTTTTTTCAGTGGTCGCATTATCAGTCGGGGACTCTTCATGTCATTGACGATTGTGCAGTTATGTGCAACTAAAATATCCATGCCCAGTAAGGCATCATTAGCCAGTTTATCAGCAACGTATATCTCTTCATCAAGAGATAAATTTGCTCTCCGGAAATAAGGTTTAGCTTTAAGAAGCCCCTTGTAGTAATCTGAGAAATACATTGGCTACCAATTGTTATCATTGATATCTATGGACTCCATTTTATCTAAACGCTTAAAATCCTTGCCCATTACGGCCTCCAAGCCGTATTGCTTCATGAAGGGAACCGTAACAATGGTGTCGGGGGAGCCGGTGTCCACCAGGAAATGTACTTGCTGCCCATCTAACTCTACCGCGACGAACAATTCACTGTCGACCCGGTGAAGAGGGAGGGACTCCTCACTTGTTTCTCTACGTCTCTTACGTCCCATTGTTCCTTGTAGCGTGTCTTGCTCTTGCTCTAGTAGTTAAACTGACCAACAAGAACACCGCAGAGGTGACCAAAACGCTTCACGCTTTTACACGTAATTGTCGCTAGCAAACTGCTCTTATATCCTTGATACATTTTTTTAGTTAGGTTGCAATAGTTTTTACTTATATAAATTACAACAATAGCCATTATAGCTAACTGCCAGTAGAGTAGCCCAGGAGAGTGTAGACTAGGAGCCACTAGGAGGACCTGGGCCGCATAGTAGCGGTGATCCTCCCAGCTAGGTGCCTTGTAGTAATTACTTATTTTTGGAGTTTCTTTATAATAGAAAGAGCGGCCCAGGAGCTGAAGTAGAACTTTATAGTGAGGATTTATGGTTACTGTCAACGGGAAGGGAGGGGGAAATGTCAGTAGAAAGCGCCAAGCCACCACGATTATATAGCACTGGGAAGGGATCAGGATTTAGGATGGGGTGAGGGGTGGAGGGGAGGGGGAAGGAACGGGATTGGTAGTGACACAACGTGAAAGTGATAGTGATCTACGTATCTATGGTAGTGACACCCCGAAATCAATGCAGAGTATGGTATACTGGGCAGTAGAGTAACGTGGTAAACCAGGTGGTGTTGTGCTTGAGGGTCCTGGTAGTATACAGTTGGATTCATTCTCAACTCTCAATCAGTAATTCTGGGTTCAAATCCCAGGCAGGATAAAAATAGTATCTTTGAATACGTTAGATATTAAGTCACTGCACATCCTCTCAAGTGTACTCTATATATTTAAAAATCTGAACTGTAATGCCAATCCTGACCTCATTGGTCAGGATTGGCATTAAATGCTTCCTAGAAGGTTGTAACAGAACCCATGAGCACCACACCAGAAACAAATACCTATTTGATATTTCAAGAGTGCGACTTAACCAAACTAGAAATGCTCTACAAATCAAGAGACCCAGAATGTGGAATGACCTTCCCAATCACGTCAAAGGCTGTACCTCTCTCAACCAGTTTAAGAGAACAACTAAACACTACGCAATAAACTCCATGAAACCTACCTTATCCTCTAAATGTCAACCCGTGTCTTGCTATTTTCAAACAATACTGTTTGTTGACCAACTTGTATAACTACCGATTTCCGCCTTGTTCCCCCCCCCCCCCCCCCCCCACCAACACCACCTTTTCCCTTTTATAACTCAATTTATGCTTTAATCTCAATTAATATTAAGTTTTAGTCTAAGGGTTTTCCCCACACCTTGCCGAAACGCTGTGCGTAATAGTGGCTTTAGGCATTGTATGTACTAGCTCTATCTAGAAATCCAATATTATGTTTGTAACTCATTTTTTATGTATGTACTTTTCCTGAATAAACATTTGATTTGATTTGATTAGGTTGTCCGTCTTTCTCATCTCCTAATGCCTCTGTTCACCTAGCAGTAAACAAGCACCCCAGAGTTAGTAAGCTTGTTGTGGTGTTGGTCAAAAGTGGTTCTAGGAGGAATCTTCACTATTTTCATAATTCTTCACTTGGGAAGGAAGTTGAAAAAGGAACTCCCTAAAGTTATTTTTTAAATTTTATTGACTGATGCTAAATGATTCATCTTGATGAAGGTCTCACCATATTTGAAGGCAGAGGGGAAGTGAATGTTAATTAGCTGAAGCTACAGTATATATAACTGTAGGATGTGATGAAGGTTAGGTGTTTACCTAGCAATGACTAGGTGTGGGAGGAGATTTACCTCTTTGTTCATGCCTGGTGCACTAATAATGTCTCTCTTAAAGCTGTGGATGGAATTGGTTTCAAGAGTCTCTCCCTTCAGAACATTCCACTTGCCGACCACCTGTACAGGCAACGAGAACTTCCCTACATCTATACGACTTAAGTGTGTCTCCAGCTTCCACTGATTCTGCCTTGTTCTACCTCCTTTTAATTTATATGTGCTACCTTTATCTACTTTGTGTATTCTTGCATGAAATTACCTGAGGGGCCACTAACACTAGTGGTCTCGATGAGGACAGGAAGCCAGCGGCTTGTCCACGGTTCCCCCATTTACCCCTGATGATCTTTTCCAGTTGAATTTTAAAATTTAACAGGGTTTTGTCATTTACGGCTTCTGGGACAGGCGGTTCCATGGATTTATAACCCTGTGGGTGAAAAGGCATCTCCTTTTCTCAGTCCTACACTGTGGCTTGAATCTGAAACCATTGCTTCTTGTTTGTGTTACTTCTGACCCTTTGATGAAATTGTCTGGATCAAAATCCTCCAAATTGTTCAGTAATTTAAAAGTTTCAATGAGATCCGTCCTGTCATGAGTGGTTTGCAGTGTTGTTATCCCTGTGGCCCTCATCCGTCTGTGATAAAAGAATTGACTTACCAGTAGCTCTGGAATGGCTTTTGATGCCCGGTGTTGCACTTTCTCTAGAGCAGCTATGGTCTACTTGTATGTAGTGATTATATCCCCTCTTTCTTCTCTTCTCTTTAACCTTGTAAGGTTAGGAAACTCACCCCTTACAAGGGGTGAGTTTCTTCAATGTGTCCTCATAGCAGGGGCAGTAGGTGAGGTGTAAGCTGGATATTCTGTCTTGGTCTTGAAGATGGTAGGATGTACCTAAGTATAAGCTGGCTGATGATAAGTGGATGAGTGTGTTTGATATGTAGTGCTTTACCTATGTCTAATGCAGGCAATGAGTCACAATAACGTGGCTGAAGTATGTTGACCAGACCACACACTAGAAGTTGAAGGGACGACGACGTTTCGGTCCGTCCTGGACCATTCTCAAGTCGAAACGTCGTCGTCCCTTCAACTTCTAGTGTGTGGTCTGGTCAACCTATGTCTAATCTTCTATTGTGGCAGCACTTGCTGATTATTATGGCATTGTTGGTCAGAATATCTCTGGTGATAGTTTGGATTGTGTAAATATTTTGTGATGTTTGATAAAACCTTTTTTTTGCATTGGCCAGTACCACAAGAGAAAGATTGTTATTTTGCCTATATTTTGAGATTGTTGAGGCTCACAATTCCCATATAAAGAAATAGGTAGCATTTCTCCATATCAAGGTAGTGTATTTCATTTTGTTTCAGGAGAGTTTTTCATGAGCAAGTTGGTGGTCTTACTCTTGTAGTATGTGATGAGCTGTATTTTCTGTTTAGTGTTGGTAGGGGGTCAGGTTTATGTTATTTTTGTCTTTTGCACTTTTTCCTCCTGTTAAAGAGTTTAATAGGTCCGATACACTCTTTAGTTTTGACCTTTTGACCAGAGGTAGCATGGTGGTTCACCTTAATTTTAATTACCTTTTAGACATTAACCATTACAGCATATGTTGTTAACAAGGATCTTCCTTACTCTTTTGAGTTCTTTGTCAACCTACTTCCATCTGGAGCTGTGTGTAAGAGCATGATTAACATGAGTGTTGACGACACTTCGCTTATACCGATCACTACTAGCACTTAAGGCCACATATCTATGTTAGTTCCCTTAGTATAGTCAGAAGTATGAAAGTCATCATTTTAATTTGAGACAGTTACACTCAGGAAAAGACACTTAACCTTCATATACAGTTATCAATATATGATGTATGTGTGTGTATGAAGATTCAGAGGAAGACCATGATAAAAATCTGAAACAAAATCTGTACAAGGTTAGGTTAGGTTAGGTTAGGTTGGGGTAGGTTAGGGTAGGTTAGGTTAGGTTAGGTTAGGTTAGGTTAGGTTAGGTTAGGTTAGGTTGGGGTAGGTTAGGGTAGGTTAGGTTAGGTTAGGTTAGGTTAGGTTAGGTTAGGTTAGGTTAGGTTGGGGTAGGTTAGGGTAGGTTAGGTTAGGTTAGGTTGGGGTAGGTTAGGATAGGTTAGGTTAGGATGGAGTAGGTTAGTTGAAAATGGGTTGTTATGTTGTATTACGGATTTTTACATCTGGGATGTGATTACATCGGTCTTCTCTGACGTGCCAGTAGTACACTGTGTTGAATATCTGGGAGTGGTTGGAGGATGTGTCGGGGATGTGTCGGGGGAGAGTGTGGTTTAAGTGGTTTTTCATTCAAAGTGCCGGGGTGGTCGCTGGGAGGTTTGTACAGCTGGAGATTTCTTACTCTTAGTGCCCGTGGCTGGGGTTTGAGGCAAGTCAGCCTGGGGAGTGACTTTGGTAAGGCGTACTGAGGAGTTATTTAGGAATTTTTCCATCATCAACTCAAACGATGTGTACCACAGCAATGGCAGCTGTGTTTGGGGGGATGCCATTGTCTGTAGATGTCGATGGGATGTCTGTTGGGTCAGCCTCAAGGATGGGTTGAGTTACTTGTGTAAAAAAATTAGTTAGAAGTCGGTCCAGCGTCTTTTCTATTGGTTTTTCAATGCGAGTGACAAGAATTTCAACAATATCGGGATTCAGTTGTACGTTTTGTGGGAGAGGATTGGACTCTGGGGGTACAGGATTGTGATACATCAATTTTTTTTATTAATACATGAGGTACATTTGCATTTGTGCAGCTACCCTAGACTATATGAAGTGAAGTACAGTGTGTCAAAAAAGCTAACTAGGTGATGCTAAAAAATCCCCATCACACAGGATGGTTAGTCATACATAGGCATGTGATAAGCAGTCTGCACTGGCAGACTCCGGATGCATTTTGAGGGTATCATCAACACAAGATTGAATAAGGCAGCAGTGGTAATACAAGTCCCCATCTCGCAGGATGGTTAGTCATACAGAGCCATGTGTTTAATAGCCTGCACTGGCAAATTTTGGGTATGCTGTGAGGATATCTTCAAGAATACGAGAGTGAATAAAGTAATTGCAAAGCTCCAGGTACCTCATGCCAACTGGTCTGAAAGGTCTAATAACTGGGCATTCAGTGATGTAGTGCGGGAGATCATGCCGTAGTTCCTGCTCACAGAGTTTGCAACTGGAGTGCTCAGGATTGGGAGACCCGTCACCTGCAGCCACCTGCCACAGGTAACGGTAACCCAATCTGATCCTTGCAACCACTGTGTCGCAAAGTCTAGTGGACGTTTTGTGCTGTCCATAGATGTAGGTTTCAGATCTGAACAAATCATAGCTTTTTATACTAGTACTTTCAGGTCGTTGGGAGTCAGTAAGTTCTTTCCTATCAGATCTGAATGTTTGGACCAATACAGTTTTGACAGCAGAGATGGGGATACCTAGATCTAATTCAACTTCAAACTTGTTACACGCTAATTTGGCTGCAATGTCTGTCTCATTATGATGGGTTATATTTATGTGTGAAGGTATCCATACAAAGGAGATTCGAGACCCTTTACTCTGTGCATCAATTAGGTCATTTATAATTGGGAGTATGAGGTTCTTGCTGTCGATCTTCCAAGAGAAGTTTTCGATTGCTTGAAGAGCAGACTTTGAATCGCAGAATATTATTCCTCCTCCATATCTGAGACATTTAGAGTTAACTCTACGCAAAAAAGAGCTCTCGATTGACCTTGTATATTTTTTTTCTAGAAGTTGATTTCAGTTTTATTTTTATTACTTTCTACCACAGACGTGGCCACACATTTACAATGCTAACCAGCATTTATACATTTTCTTCTGTCCTCCATGGACAGGGTTAGAGATGTGTTAAACATATAGTTCAGGGGTTTATTGAACAATCAACCACAGAAGGTGATTCGGTGCTTTTAAAATGCTAAGCTAACCTACATACGTAAATTGATTGCAGTGGTCGAAAGACGCCTAAGTCTAGGATTCGTGCCATTGTTTATCTAGATTAGTGATTATAGTAATTATTCTTGTGCCTGAGACTACAAAAGGGGGGATTATTACTATCTATTTATTGCATGTGAACTGTCCAAGTGGTTGGCCACACTTCCTTTCCACCGTCCTATCCCAAACCCTTCTCCTGATCTCTTCCAAGTGTTGTAGTCGTTAGGGGTTAGTCCTTTCTCCTGATAATTATGTTATCTCATTTATAAGTTTTATATATTAAGTTTCGAAAGTCGCAGTTATCAAAGTGAACAGTGAATTTTTTTGTTTATATAGTGCATATATCATCGTTTACACTACGATATCAGTTGTTATCTTTTGATCTAAGCTAATATATTGACACTGACTTGCTTACATTAATGTATTGACATTGTTTTGATTATAACAATGTGTTAACATAGTGTTGACCAATAATAATGAGTTAAACATAATATGGTTTGCGATCTCCAGAAAACATTATTAGGTCTATGCTGCTGTACTGATATTTTGGACTCTTATAAGAAGGTGATTGAGTGTATGATCACTGACATTCTTTTAAGATCTTAACGATATAAAAAAAATGTTTATATACTGTAAAGTCTGAAGAAACTACAGCCAAGTGCTTTATTTGTTTCAATTATTAAGTAATAGCCTATAGCTAGCGACATTCTAGGAACCTAGCGTGAGTATTACTTTATTTAAATATTGATTTATTTACCATTGTCATGATGAGTAAAGTTTTGTTTGAAAAATTTATAGGAGTTGTTTGAATTGTCTTATGCAAATGATGAGTCACAATAACGTGGCTAAATTATGTTGACCAGACCACACACTAGAAGGTGAAGGGACGACGACGTTTCGGTCCGTCCTGGACCATTCTCAAGTCGAATGTGACGTGAGAATGATCCTCATTCTCATTCTCATTCGACTTGAGAATGGTCCAGGACTGACCGAAACGTCGTCGTCCCTTCACCTTCTAGTATGTGGTCTGGTCAACAATTGAATTGTCTTCTCTGTCTGTTGAGAAAATCCTGCTGATCTGAGGTAACCTTGTGTCACTGTAAGATAACTTACTCGTGCTAGACCCCCTATGGCACGACCTTAGATGCCATGGAAGAGAAGCAAAATACTGATGGAAGGGAACAGAACAGATAGCGTGTCTTAAGGAAAGAAACTGATGTGACTGTGGGTGGGAAAATAAAGTTTAAATTAAAAGTGAACTGAGGAAATCCTTGGACTGAATACCACGTGAAAAAAAGTCTACGACCATAATTGAGATGACGCTTTGAGATGACGTCTGAATGTTTACAGGTGTACAGGTACCTTAGAGGCAGGTGTATAGGGACATGAGAGGCAGGTGTATAGGGACCTGAGAGGCAGGTGTACAAGTACCTGAGAGGCAGGTGTACTGGTACCTAAGAGGCAGGTGTACTGGTACCTGAGAGGCAGGTGTAAAGGTTCCTGAGAGGCAGGTGTATAGGTACCTTAGAGGCAGGTGTATAGGGACCTGAGAGGCAGGCGTACAGGTACCTGAGAGGCAGGTGTACAGGTACCTGAGAGGCAGGTGTACAGGTACCTGAGAGGCAGGTGTACAGGTACCTGAGAGGCAGGTGTACAGGTACCTGAGAGGCAAGTGTACAGGTACCTGAGAGGCAGGCGTACAGGTACCTGAGAGGCAGGTGTACAGGTACCTGAGAGGCAGGTGTACAGGTACCTGAGAGGCAGGTGTACAGGTACCTGAGAGGCAGGTGTACAGGTACCTGAGAGGCAAGTGTACAGGTACCTGAGAGGCAGGCGTACAGGTACCTGAGAGGCAGGTGTACAGGTACCTGAGAGGCAGGTGTACAGGTACCTGAGAGGCAGGTGCTCAGAGACCCGAGCGACAGGAAAGTCAATCATTCAATTGAGTATTTATGTACGAGAGTGATCCTGGAATCTTCAAATCTTTACAACTTTGCACAGTCCAAAACTAACATCCACTTCCCCCTTATCCACATCCCCTTGACACTTCTCCACAGCCACTCCACTGTTCCCCACAGCCACTCCATACTTCCCCACAGCCACTTCCCCCTTCCCCACAGTCACTCCACTCTTCCCCACAGCCACTCCACTGTTCCCCACAGCCACTTCACCCTTCCCCACAGCCACTTCACCCTTCCCCACAGTCACTCCACCCTTCCCCACAGTCACTCCACTCTTCGCCACAGCCACTTCACCCTTCCCCACAGCCACTTCACCCTTCCCCACAGCCACTCCACCCTTCCCCACAGTCACTCCACCCTTCCCCACAACCACTCCCCCCTTCCCCACAGCCACACCACCCTTCCCCACAACCACTCCACCCTTCCCCACAACCACTCCCCCCTTCTCCACAACCACTCCCCCCTTCCCCACAGCCACACCACCCTTCCCCACAACCACTCCCCCCTTTCCCACAGCCACTCCACCCTTCCCCACAGTCACTCCACCCTTCCCCACAACCACTCCACCCTTCCCCACAACCACTCCACCCTTCCCCACAACCACTCCCCCCTTCCCCACAGCCACACCACCCTTCCCCACAACCACTCCACCCTTCCCCACAACCACTCCCCCCTTCCCCACAACCACTCCACCCTTCCCCACAACCACTCCCCCCTTCCCCACAACCACTACCCCCTTCCCCACAGCCACACCACCCTTCCCCACAACCACTCCCCCCTTCCCCACAACCACTCCACCCTTCCCCACAACCACTCCACCCTTCCCCACAACCACTCCCCCCTTCCCCACAGCCACACCACCCTTCCCCACAACCACTCCCCCCTTCCCCACAACCACTCCACCCTTCCCCACAACCACTCCCCCCTTCCCCACAGCCACACCACCCTTCCCCACAACCACTCCCCCCTTCCCCACAACCACTCCACCTTTCCCCACAACCACTCCCCCCTTCCCCACAGCCACACCACCCTTCCCCACAACCACTCCCCCCTTCCCCACAACCACTCCACCCTTCCCCACAACCACTCCCCCCTTCCCCACAGCCACACCACCCTTCCCCACAACCACTCCCCCCTTCCCCACAACCACTCCCCCCTTCCCCACAACCACTCCTCCCTTCCCCACAGCCACTCCACCCTTCCCCACAGCCACTCCACCCTTCCCCACAGCCACTCCACCCTTCCCCACAACCACTCCCCCCTTCCCCACAGCCACTCCACCCTTCCCCACAGCCACTCCACCCTTCCCCACAGCCACTCCACCCTTCCCCACAGCCACTCCACCCTTCCCCACAGCCACTCCACCCTTCCCCACAGCCACACCACCCTTCCCCACAACCACTCCACCCTTCCCCACAGCAACTCCACCCTTCCCCACAGCCACTCCACCCTTCCCCACAACCACTCCCCCCTTCCCCACAGCCACACCACCCTTCCCCACAACCACTTCCCCCTTCCCCACAACCACTCCACCCTTCCCCACAACCACTCCACCCTTCCCCACAGCCACACCACCCTTCTCCACAACCACTCCACCCTTCCCCACAGCCACACCACCCTTCCCCACAACCACTCCCCCCTTCCCCACAACCACTCCACCCTTCCCCACAACCACTCCCCCCTTCCCCACAGCCACACCACCCTTCCCCACAACCACTCCACCCTTCCCCACAGCCACACCACCCTTCCCCACAACCACTCCACCCTTCCCCACAACCACTCCCCCCTTTCCCACAACCACTCCACTGTTCCCCACAACCACTCCACCCTTCTTGAGGTTATCTTGAGGTTATCTTGAGATGATTTCGGGGCTTTTAGTGTCCCCGCGGCCCGGTCCTCGACCAGGCCTCCACCCCCAGGAAGCAGCTCGTGACAGCTGACTAACACCCAGGTACCTATTTTACTGCTAGGTAACAGGGGGTGTTACCTTCCCCACAACCACTCCACTGTTCCCCACAGCCACTCCACCCTTCCCCACAACCACACCACCCTTCCCCACAACCACTCCACTGTTCCCCACAGCCACTCCACCCTTCCCCACAACCACTCCACCCTTCCCCACAGCCACTCCACCCTTCCCCACAGCCACTCCACCCTTCCCCACAACCACTCCACCTTTCCCCACAATCACACCACCCTTCCCCACAACCACTCCACCCTTCCCCACAACCACTCCACCCTTCCCCACAGCCACTCCCCCCTTCCCCACAGCCACACCACCCTTCCCCACAACCACACCACCCTTCCCCACAGCCACTCCCCCCTTCCCCACAACCACTCCACCTTTCCCCACAACCACACCACCCTTCCCCACAACCACTCCACCCTTCCCCACAACCACTCCACCCTTCCCCACAACCACTCCACCTTTCCCCACAACCACACCACCCTTCCCCACAACCACTCCACCCTTCCCCACAACCACTCCACCCTTCCCCACAACCACTCCACCCTTCCCCACAACCACTCCACCCTTCCCCACAACCACTCCACCCTTCCCCACAACCACTCCACCCTTCCCCACAACCACTCCACCTTTCCCCACAACCACACCACCCTTCCCCACAACCACTCCACCCTTCCCCACAACCACTCCACCCTTCCCCACAACCACTCCACCCTTCCCCACAACCACTCCACTGTTCCCCACAACCACACCACCCTTCCCCACAGCCACTCCACCCTTCCCCACAACCACTCCACTGTTCCCCACAACCACTCCACTGTTCCCCACAGCCACTCCCCCCTTCCCCCACAGCCAGAGAACACCACTATGGAGCGTCCAGTCCAAGTATCCCACAGAATAAGGCGAGCCAACAGACGAGAACAGATAACACAACAATGTCGCTATCGCATTAAACGTCGATGACTTCTAGAGAGCGGGAGAGGCTCCCCCGGGGACAGGCTCCCCCGGGGACAGGCTCCCCCGGGGAGGTCATGAGAGAGCTGTAAAAGTTGGCATCAGTATTCCGGACGCCGGTGTCCGCTGCGGCTACTGTTCGTGAGATACAGCTGTACTCACCGGTTACATTTTTGCAAATTGACCGATGGAAGGGGTTGGGCGAGTGGGAGGGAGGAGGGAGGGTGAGGGAAGGGAGACAGAGGGATGTAAGATGCTTTGGGAATTCTTGGGGTGGCTTCGAGATAAGACCCGCGTATTTTCATTCGCTGGAACTTCAGTTTTTTGTTGTCTAGGCTGCTGCTGTTGGCGTGTGTCTGCTCTGGCTCCGGCAGCGAATGCGCAGATTCGAAACCGCTGAAATTTATTTTCCTTTTTCAGTGATCAAAACAAAATGGAAGAGTAGGTGGTTCAGAGCGGCCATCGCCCATCCCGTCCTCACAGACTGTAACACAGCATTTTGACGTAAAAATCCCGAACGGATAAATAAAGGGGTACCATAAATCATAGCGGCTCACAAACAATCACAACGAGTGGTCGATACCTATGACTAGCTTCCATTGCTTTAGTACACCATATCTGCATCCGTTGTGGCAACTGGAGACGACGGGCTGGGTGGGTGGGGGGGGGTGGTAGTCGCTGCCGTCTTCCCATGAAACCTGGCATCGGGCGCGTTCTTCAAAACCTGATGGATTAAGATAACACCATACCGTATATACCATGCATCGCCTCCGTGCCGTGTGCAGGGGTGCTACACATAACCCCTCCGCTCCATTCCACATGGAAGAATCCCCCCTCTCTCGCTAATTGAGAAACTGGAAAGGCTCATTTTTTTTTTTTTAAGCGAACGGCGAAAGCCTCCCCGTTATAAGCGCAGAATGCTGTCCGGCCGCCTAAGCTAGGCCGGCTACAAATTGCCTGCCGTCGTTTGTGGTATCAGAAGCGGCTTATCAGAGGCGCCTTATCTTTATGTCCAGGAGGCTCCCGTGTGATCCTGGCGAGGGTGTCGCTGGGTCGTGTCGGCGTTGATGTGGTATTGTCTCCGGTATGACGGTAGGTTGATACCTGGTATCGTCTAGGGATCGCCGAGCGGGCTACTGTGTGATGGGATGAGGGGGCATCATCTACTGAGGCCTGTGGGAGAGGGAAGGACTGGGACGGAAGGCAGGGATGGAGGGAAAGGAAGAATGGGATGGAAGAATGGGATGGAAGGATGGGGAATTTTTAACCTCACTTACATTCGATTAACATGCTGCTCTGACCTAGCGTAGTGACGCATGGCGACTAACTTCAATGACTTATCATACGGTGTTTTACGGTGTAAGCAGAAACACAGAATGTGATTGCAAACAAGCACATAGTTGTGTACTGTGTAGTTTGATTATGCAAACACAGTGGCAACTTATGGCAACGACTGCTGCAAACTTTGCTGACTTTCTGTTCAGTAGCGAGAATACATTATAGGCAGATCAAGTCTTTACCGAGAGATGTATAACGCACAACATGGAAGCAAGTCAAACTAATACAAACACTCCAAATTAGACGTTTTAACGTATAATTATATACGTTTAACGTGTATAATTGAAGAGTGAATAATATGGCGACACACAGGGACTCGGTGGAGGTAAAGATACAGATTATATTAAATTTTTCAGTCTCCCCCCCAACCCCCCTCTCCCGTCCCACCTCTTCTCCCCACCCCCCTCTTCCATCCCATCTCTTCTTCTGCTTCTTCTCTTTCCGCTTTTTATCGAGCCCATTCCACTGTCCGCCTGCACCCCGCGCCCCCGTCCCTTCCACCATAAAACGCGAGACTTATCAGGAGAAAATAGTTCATGTACAAAAAATAAATAAATAAATAAATACTAGCACATATTAGGAAGAGCAGCTCGTGCACGCCATCAACGTTGCTATTACCCCCTTCCCATCCCCCCATCCCTCTTCCCCCCATCCCTCTTCCCCCCATCCCTCTTCCCCCCCCATCCCTCTTCCCCCCCTCCTAACCCATCTATCCCACCCCTATTCCCCCACTGGTATGGTGAACGCTTATACTGACTCTCAAGTTGACGGCAGAGCTTGAGCGTAAGATCATTCACGATCGCAAGGTGTTCTCTCTCTCTCTCTCTCTCTCTCTCTCTCTCTCTCTCTCTCTCTCTCTCTCTCTCTCTTTCTCTCTCTCTCTCTCTCTCTCTCTCTCTCTCTCTCTCTCTCTCTCTCTCTCTCTCTCTCTTTCTCTCTCTCTCTCTCTCTCTCTCTCTCTCTCTCTCTCTCTCTCTCTCTCTCTCTCTCTCTCTCTCTCTCTCTCTCTCTCTCTCTCTCTCTCTCTTTCTCTCGTACACACACTCATATATATATATATATATATATATATATATATATATATATATATATATATATATATATATATATATATATATATATATATATATATATCATTTACAATTTCTTTCACCTTGGCATTTCAAGACTGGAACCGCAGACCCCACGAATGTGAGGCAGCTCCTCTATCGACTGGGCTATGAGTAGCCTTAATAAGGAAAGATTCCAGAAGCACTTATAACCGCTGCCCAGCTGGAATTTAGTCGACTTTCCCCTGACTACTGCTGGAGCTCAGAGGAATTAGTGACCCACGTCCACGTCATTCCTTATTAAGGCTACTCATAGCCCAGTCGATCGAGCTTCTGCCTCACCCTCATCTGGTCGGCGGTTACTGATGTCTGAGGCGACAGGAAATATCATCTTTTTTAATTTAGGCAATAAACTACTATATAACCCCTTTCCCCTAACCGCCATATTTACCTGAATTTACCCGCGGGCCCACAATCAGTCTAGTGGTCAAGATGGGGAACAGGAAACCGATGACTTTTCAAAGGTCCGCTACTCCTCCCTCATTGTCACTGTTACGTAAGGACTACCATCACCATCACCACCATCACCACTGCCATCTCCCCCACCATCACCCCTATATTTCTTCCATGCCGGACCCGTCATTACAAGAGGGCTGTCAGCGTGCCTGACAGCCGCTAGAGAGGCCGCCTCTGTCATCCTGGCCAGAGCACTCAGAGGCCGGGGAGCAGCAAGGCTATAAGAGTATCACTCCGAATACTGATAAGACTCAGGGTTCGAATCTTGTCAAGGCTAAAGAACGAGTCGAAGAAATATTAGATAATTAAAGTCAACATGACGTCGGGTACAACTGTGCATAGCATTGATGAAGCAGATTTTCTAGTGCTGGAGTTAGCTGGCATGCCAACAAGCAAGCAAGGAGATAAGCAGAAAGGTGAGCAGATACGAAGGCAGGTAGGCAAGCAGGCAAGCATGCAGGTAGGCTGATAAGCAGGCAAGTAGCAGATAAGTAGGAAGGCAAGCAGGCAGATACGAGCCAGACAGACAGATAAGGATGAAGGGAGGCAGGCAGGCAGGCAAGCAGGCAGGCAGGGAGTCAGGGAAGCAGGCAGGCATGTAGGTATAAGCCAGGCAGGCAGGCAGGGAGGGAGGCAGGCAGGCATATAGGTATGAGCCAGACAGGCAGGCAGGTAAGCAGGCAGGAAGGCAGGCAGGCAGGCAGGCAGGCAGGCAGGGAAGGAGGCAGGCATGCAGGCAGGCAGGCAGGCAGGCAGACAGGCATGCAGGCAGACAGACATGCAGCCAAGCAGATAGGCAGGTAGATAGGCAATCAGGCAGGCAGACAGGTAGGGAGGCATGCATTCAACGATACAAATAAACAGAGACACGTGGGTAGAGAAACAGGTATATATGCATACAGAAACAGAGAAGACAGAACGTAAACAAACATACAAACAGGAATTAATGAGCATATTGAGAAATACATAAAGTCCTCCACAAAAATACACAGACATGCAGGGTGTTTGTGTGTGTGTGTGTGTGTGTGTGTGTGTGTGTGTGTGTGTGTGTGTGTGTGTGTTTGTGTGTGTGTGTGTGTGTGTGTGTGTGTGTGTGTGTGTTTGTGTGTGTGTGTGTGTGTGTGTGTGTGTGTGTGTGTGTGTGTGTGTGTGTGTGTGTGTGTGTGCGTGTGTGTGTGTGTGTGTGTGTGTGTGTGTGTGTGTGTGTGTGTGTGAGCTGGGCTCTAGCGCGCACATATACTTCACAATTGAAAATTGAGATAGTTCAGGTAACTAACATTGTAATTGATTGATAGATGGAGACTAAGCCTCCCAAAAGGTGGCACGGGCATGAATAGCCCGTGATAACTTTGCAATGAAATTAGTGGTGTTATAAAGTATGTAACCACCTTACTGTATTGTCCAGTAAAGTGGACAATACACATGTTAAATTTCAGTGAAACTTTATTGGGGAAATAGAAACCATAAAGCCACAAACATTATCTCGGCATTCTAATTTAAATAAAATAAAGTTATATATATATATACATATATCTACATATAATATTTATGTATTATATAGAATGGGGGTACCACCTTTGGCTCTGGATGAGAGGGGACCCATACTCTCGGAGAAAAGCACACATATGGAATTTTGGGGTCCCCTCCAATGCCGTTATCATATTCTTTTTGTCCTACCACCCTCCTTCTTCTTGTGGTTTGTTTTGCTTTCTTAGATATTTAAAGATTACACGTTACACACTGAATAGTTAAACGTTAAGGATCTCTTCTTCTTCCGGGCAGGAACCGAGGACACAGCAGGCATCTTCCCCACAGGATAGCCACACTGAGACGCTGAAATAGGAAGTTGGCAGCCCTTGGGTCCCTTGGTGGTGTCAACGAGCCTGGAACCCAATTCTTTCAAAAAGGTCAAGGCCCTCCTACTCCAGGGGCTGAACGTCTTAGATGTAACCAAGGTGTATCAACCTTCCAGTTGCCTGTGCTGCTTAGATTTTGCTGTTTCTTTGTGGTTGGCCGCCCCACCTGCTTGATCAGCACCGAGGTGTATTTAGATATTAACAAGGGGGAATACTCATGTGTAGTCCCACATCAGCTGTTTCCTCCCCTCTTCATGGGGTGTATTGTGATGCATCTGGGCAAAGAGCGAGATCTTCTGGGTTTTGGGCCGTTTGGATGTGAGGTTCTTTCTCTGCTGGGCACTGAGCTGAGGCAAAGCTCCTCTTGATGATGTCCTTAACTTTGTTGGTTCTTGCAAGCCAGCCCTTAGAGATTATGCAGTGCAACCCACGCAGTCCAAATTGATCAGCTATTACCCTGTTGCAAATACACTTGAATTGAGTGTGAATTGGGGCACGAAGGCAGAGGGCCACTGCTACACGGAGGGACTCTGGATCAAGATGCGTGCCTGTTGCAGACATGGGGGCTGTCAAAAGAATGTCGCATGCATGGAGGGCATGCACCATTCTGAAGCAGGCTTTTTCCTTATCTGATGTTGCATCGTTGAGCATGACATCAGATATTTTTTCCACTAGTGGCTGGTCTCAGCTGGACTAGTTTTTGTTGTTCTTATTGGATCTATGTTGGGTGCTGGGGCTGCAAGAGCATCCCACTGATCCGAACATTGAATAAAAGCAGGTGTATTCATTAGAAGCAGAAATCATTCTCTTATCCCTGATGAATCACCCAGAGGTTCTGGTAGGTTATCTCATATAAGGCCGTCCGGTGCATAGGAGCAGGAAAGGAAGGCTGGTAGAGCAATCTGGGAAGCTGTGTGGACACTAAGGCCACAGAATCCTACGGGAAAGATAGCTTTTTCCCACTAGAGTCGTCCAAGGGTGATTCAGGACTTTCTCCAGAATGGACTTCAGAAGGGTGTCATACTCGTTTAATTTAGTGCTGCTGTGGGATAGAGAACACCTTGGAAAGTACATCAACTAAGGAAGGGATAGGCATCTTGGGAGGAGGAAGAGAGCTTCATGGGCATCAATCTCGTTAAACTTGTCCTGCGTCTTTCATAGGTCAGTGATTTTTTGCCTACAGGACTTGCAATTGCAGGTGTGTGTGTGTGTGTGTGTGTGTGTGTGTGTGTGTGTGTGTGTGTGTGTGTGTGTGTGTGTGTGTGTGTGTGTGTGTGTATGTGTGTGTATGTATGTGTGTGTGTGTGTGTGTGTGTGTGTGTGTGTGTGTGTGTGTGTGTGTGTGTGTGTGTGTGTGTGTGTGTGTGTGTGTGTGTGCGTGTGTGTGTACTCACCTATTTGTGCCTGCAGGATCGAGCATTGACTCTTGGATCCCGCCTTTCGAGCCATCGGTTGTTTACAGCAATGACTCTGATCCCATTTCCCAATCATATCTAGTTTTAAAATTATGAATAGAGTTTGCTTCCACAACCTGTTCCTCAAGTGCATTCCATTTTTCCACTACTCTCACGCTAAAAGAATACTTCCTAACATCTCTGTGACTCATCTGAGTTTCCAGCTTCGACCCATGTCTCCTCGTTCTGTTACCATTCCGTGTGAACATTTCGTCTATTTCCACTCTGTCAGTCCCTCTGAGTATTTTATACGTTCCTATCATGTCCCCCCTCTCCCTTCTTTTTTTCAAGTGCCGTAAGGCTCAGTTCCTTCAGGCGCTCCTCATACCCCATCCCTCGTAACGGTGGGACGAGCCTCATCGCAAACTTCTGAACGTTTTCCAGTTTCCTTATGTGTTTCTTCAGATGGGGACTCCATGATGAGGCGGCATACTCTAAGACAGGTCTCACGTAGGCAGTGTAAAGACCCCTAAATGCCTCCTTACTTGGGTTTCTGAATGATGTTCTAACTTTTGCCAGTGTAGAGTACGCTGCTGTCGTTATCCTATTTATATGTGCCTCAGGAGTTAGATTAGGTGTTTCGTCCACCCCCAGGCCGCGTTCTCTCACGTCGTCACAGGTAGGCAGTTCCCCTTTATTGTGTACTGTCCCTTTGGTCTCCTGTCACCTAATTGCATTTCCATAACTTTATATTTGCTCGTGTTGAACTCCAGTAGCCATTTCTCTGACCATCTCTGCAACCTGTTCAGGTCCTCTTGGAGGATCCTGCAATCCTCATCTGTCACAACTCATCTCATTAACTTTGCATCATCCGCGAACATCGACATGTAGGACACTACTCATGTAAACATGTCGTTAACGTATATTAGAAATAGAATTGGTGTGTGTGGGTGTGATCGCGATCGCCACGTTCATTGCGACAAACTACGACACCAAACTTCCCCCGGGGCCTAATTGGCGTTGTTGAGTATATGCAACAGTGAGGGAGAACTGGTTTGTCACCTGCCCACCGACACCACCACCAACTGATCACCGCCAAATCCGTTGTTTAAATTTTTTTGTGTTATCCTCCCGTCCATTGTCCAATAATATGCAAAACCAGATGACATATCCGGACCATCGCCAAGTGTCACGCCACAACGAGCATCTGATTTGACTGTTCTTCAGAATATGTCCCAGGACGCGAGGTGGTCCCCAGGACGCGAGGTTGTCCCAGGACGCGAGGTGGTCCCCAGGACGCGAGGATGTCCCAGGACGCGAGGTTGTCCCAGGACGCGAGGTGGTCCCAGGACGCGAGGTTGTCCCAGGACGCGAGGTTGTCCCAGGACGCGAGGTTGTCCCAGGACGCGAGGTTGTCCCAGGACGCGAGGTGGTCCCAGGACGCGAGGTTGTTCCAGGACGCGAGGTGGTCCCCAGGACGCGAGGTTGTCCCAGGACGCGAGGTTGTCCCAGGACGCGAGGTTGTCCCAGGACGCGAGGATGTCCCAGGACGCGAGGTTGTCCCAGGACGCGAGGTTGTCCCAGGACGCGAGGTTGTCCCAGGACGCGAGGTTGTCCCAGGACGCGAGGTTGTTCCAGGACGCGAGGTTGTCCCAGGACGCGAGGTTGTCCCAGGACGCGAGGTTGTCCCAGGACGCGAGGTGGTCCCAGGACGCGAGGTGGTCCCCAGGACGCGAGGTTGTCCCAGGACGCGAGGTGGTCCCTAGGACGCGAGGTGGTCCCCAGGACGCGAGGTGGTCCCCAGGACGCGAGGTGGTCCCAGGACGCGAGGTGGTCCCCAAGACGCGAGGTTGTCCCAGGACGCGAGGTGGTCCCTAGGACGCGAGGTGGTCCCCAGGACGCGAGGTTGTCCCAGGACGCGAGGTGGTCCCCAGGACGCGAGGTGGTCCCCAGGACGCGAGGTGGTCCCTAGGACGCGAGGTGGTCCCCAGGACACGAGGTGGTCCCCAGGACGCGAGGTGGTCCCAGGACGCGAGGTGGTCCCCAGGACGCGAGGATGTCCCAGGACGCGAGGTTGTCCCAGGACGCGAGGTTGTCCCAGGACGCGAGGTTGTCCCAGGACGCGAGGTGGTCCCCAGGACGTGAGGTGGTCCCCAGGACGTGAGGTGGTCCCAGGACGCGAGGTGGTCCCCAGGACGCGAGGTTGTCCCAGGACGCGAGGTTGTCCCAGGACGCGAGGTGGTCCCCAGGACGCGAGGTGGTCCCCAGGACGCGAGGTGGTGGGCTGAATGGTACTGGTAACACATGTGGAGTTGTGTGTGAATACTTAACCATGAATACTATCTATTGAACCATGACTCTGTTAGCTTTGCCGGCCGACCAGACGGAATCACACTACGCCCTTGGAAGGGTGGCAGACAGTTGGCGTGGGATTATACTTGCGTATCCACCCTGGCAACCACATACATCAACCTTTCTACAAGTCAGCCAAGTACAGGATATTAGATCACCGGTACATTTCGTTCCAATAGGGTCTGAGACCCTAGGCCCATGGGGAGAGAGTGCAAGAAGGTTTCTTAAGGATCTTGGTTCCAAGCACATTGACACTACAAGAGACCCTAGAGCGGCTAGTTTTCTATTTCAGCGCCTCAGTGTCGCGATCCAGAGGGGGAATGCCCGCTGTGTCCTCGGTTCCTGCCCGGCGTCGGAGGAGTTCGAAGAAATCTACAGCCTCTAGGAAACAAATTTCTTATGTCCTCTCAATATTCATTTTTTGTATACAATCAGACGTATAACCTTGCATAATAAAGTGTACAACATAAAAAAGGGGGGTGGGTGGTAGGAGAAGTGAACACTCATACGTATTCAGACTTAAATGGCAAGTTTTTCTCTGAATGCTCTGTGTTCCCTTCTTTGAGGCTGTGGGTCCCTCTAATTGAACCAGAGGTGGTACCCCTCCCTATATATATATATATATATATATATATATATATATATATATATATATATGAGAAGACGAATTCATTCTTTTCTGCTATACATCTGTTATGTAGCAAACTTGAGGCTTCTTGTTGTCTGTTATATAGCGTGGATTAGTAAGCTTGAGGTTTCCTGTTATCAGTAACGCTGCAGCTTAGTAACCTTCAGGCATTACGTCAGTGAAGATAACAAATATCTCATTCCTCTCTGACACTACCCATGAGAGGCCTTGTCAGCTGAGCGGTCAGTTGCTCATAGCCTGATATATTGATTCAGGAGTCAAACTGATATGATTCCGGTGTAATTGTTGTAATTGTTTTTTGACTGAAGCTTCTCCAACGATGTGCTCTAACGAAGTGGTCGAAAATAGGAACGCTCAATTAGGATTGTTAAATTGATCTGTTCTCGGCCTCATGTTTCTGGGTGAGCTGATTGTTATTCCTGTGCCATCAACGCGGTAACTGATGACCTCAGTCCTCTCCTCCATCTTCACTGCCTGACGCAAGATTGAAGAGTTGAATAAGAAATGGACAGAGGGAGGGATGGAAGGTTGCTACTAGCCTTGCTATTACCACCATTACTATTCATAACATCAACAACAACGACAACAATAATAATAATAATGATAATAATACTAATAATAATAATAATAATAATAATAATAATAATAATAATAATAATAATAATAATACGGTTATCTTTATATATATATTATAATATTTATATATATTATAATATTTATTGTTACTTGTAGAAGGTGTGAAGAAAGTAACTTCATCCTTTAAAAACTGACTAAAACAAGCGAGCAAATGTTTACGTGAGAGAGAGAGAGAGAGAGAGAGAGAGAGAGAGAGAGAGAGAGAGAGCAAGCATATGCCTGTACAAAAGACTGGGAAATCCATTTTAACAACACTGGTAAAAGCCCCAGCCCGCCTAACATCCGTGTCTCGCACGGGCGCTCTCTGTGTTATCCCGGATTTATATGAAAACAAAAAAAAATGCTAAACAGGTAAGCAAAACAAAAATCCCTTCACATTCAGAACAAGTAATAATATACTCAGTGTGTACATCCTTGTTTACACCTCGTCTCATCACCTACTGGAAGACCTGGATGAAAGAGCTGGTGTAGTTATATAGGGGAGTTGAGGGCATCCCTAGACCCTACCATCCCGTTAGGGAATGGAGGGATACTGTCCAGCAGAAGGCCTCAACGAATCCCTAACTCCTCCCATGGAGATGAAAGTAGGGGAGCCCTTAATTGCCCCTTCCCACCCAACTTTCCACAGCACCCCACAATGTACCACAGCACCCCACAGTGTACCATAGTCCCCCCACCGTGTTCCACAGTTCACACAGTGTACCAGAGCACCCCACAGTATACCACAGCACCCCACAATGTACCACAGCACCCCACAGTGTACCATAATCCCCCACAGTGTACCACAGTTCACACAGTGTACCAGAGCACCCCACAGTGTACCACAGCACCCCACAGTGTACCACAGCACCCCACAGTGTACCGCAGCACCCTACAGTGTACCACAACACAACACAGTGTACCACAGCAGCCAACAGTGTACCACAGTCCCCACAGTGTACCACAGCACCCCACAGTGTACCACAGCACAACACAGTGTACCACAGCAGCCAAAAGTGTACCACAGTCCCCACAATGTACCATAGCACCCCATAGTGTACCACAGCACCACACAGTGTACCACAGAACCCCACAATGTACCACAACACCCCACAGTTACCACAACACCCCACAGTGTACCACAACACCCCACAGTGTACCACAGTCACTACAGTGTACCACAGCACCCCATAGTGTACCACAGCACCACACAATGTACCACAACACCCCACAGTTACCACAACACCCCACAGTGTACCACAACACCCCACAGTGTACCACAGTCACTACAGTGTACCACACCACCCCCACAGTGTACCACAGCTCCTCCTGAGCGACCTTATCGTCAGATTTATGCGACATCCCTCACCTCTGAAGATGATCTCACACACTTATGACCTCGTGTGAATAACAGCGTAGTGCAGGCGATCGTAAATTATCCCCGAGACCCCCTCACACTTATGCCTACCTACCTACCTACCTACCTACCTACACACTCACAGGTAGAGAGACAGGTAGACAATTAGACTGGTCGACAGGTAGACAGAGCCAGGCACTCGTAGAGACACAAGGACTACCAGACATAGTTGTAAGGAGGAGAGTGGATTGATTATAGAGGGATTGATGATCACAGACGGAGTCAATGAGGTCAAGAGGAAGCTGTTGGGCACCTCTGTCTCTTTCCTGAAGTAGCGCTCCTCTTTTATTTCCTTTCCCAAACCTATTTTGTTTTATCTTTCTTGCCTTCTGTCCCTGAAACTATAATCATATCTCTCTCTCTCTCTCTCTCTCTCTCTCTCTCTGTCTCTCTGTCTCTGTCTCTCTGTCTCTCTCTCTCTCTCTCTCTCTCTCTCTCTCTCTCTCTCTCTCTCTCTCTCTCTCTCTGTCTCTCTCTCTGTCTCTCTCTGTCTCTCTCTCTCTGTCTCTCTCTCTGTCTCTCTCTCTGTCTGTCTCTCTCTCTCTCTCTCTCTCTCTCTCTCTCTCTCTCTCTCTCTCTCTCTCTCTCTCTCTGTCTTTCTCTCTGTCTGTCTCTCTCTCTCTCTCTCTCTCTCTCTCTCTCTCTTCAATCCAGTTCCAGTTCATCACTAACAACTTATTAATCACCGCGAGCCTTATTAACTATTATGAACGAGCCTTATTTGACTATTCAAAACGCAACTATTATCTAATAATGATGAAATGATTTCTGATGTCGTTACCTGGCTTGGAGTCAGCTTTCCCTGCTGTCTGTCTGCCTGTCGTCAAATCCAGGTGAGCAAGATAGCCATCACAGCTAAGCTGATCAGGCAAATATGTAAAAAAAAATTGACATAATTTCTCTTATATTTTGGAAGCAAGCTGAAAAATCCTGCATCTCTAACGTATATATATAGACTCAATGTTCTTTAATTGAGCTTATGGCACCCAGATTTTTCTAGGGATTTCATTTACACTTTAACAGTAATAATAATAAGAATAATAATTTATTCAGGTAAAAGTACATATATTCTGGGTGTGACTGGGTGTTACTGGGTGTACTGAGTGTTACTGGGTGTTACTGGGTGTTACTGGGTGTGACTGGGTGTTACTGGGTGTACTGAGTGTTACTGGGTGTTACTGGGTGTTCTGGGTGTTACTGGGTGTTACTGGGTGTGACTGGGTGTACTGAGTGTTACTGGGTGTTACTGGGTGTTACTGGGTGTACTGAGTGTTACTGGGTGTTCTGGGGAGGACTCGATATTTCTCACATGATCCAGAAATCCTGTGGGTGTTGCGCCTGGAAGCGCCCCCACCCCCTCATATCAGCGTCTAGTCTTTCATACATAACTACGTAACTATGACTCCTAAAATGTTAACTGCCTCGTTGTAGAATTGTAATAATTATATGCAGGTAAACGCGTCGTTAATATATTGACCGGTACTTCCTCGTGCGTCTTGTAGTTATTCTATTTCATCTATAAACGTCTTAATTTGAGATCCAAACTATCAGCTGACGGCTGAGTGGACAGCGCTCGGTGTTTGTTTAGTCCTAAGGTCCCGGGTTCGATCCCCGGCGGATGCGGAAACAAATGGGCAGAGTTTCTTTCACCCTGATGCCCCCCACTGTTCACCTAGTAGTAAATAGGTACCTGAGAGTTAGGTAGCTATTACGGGCTGCTTCCTGGGGATGTGTGTAACAAAAAAAAAAGGTGGCCTGGTCGAGGACCGGGTCGCGGGGACGCTATAAGCCCCGAAATCATCTCAAGATAACCTCAAGATGAGATAACAATACATATACTCTCTAATATTAATCTCTGTGACGGTGTTACGAACCCGGATCCAGCGTCCGAGCACGGAGTAGTAAACGACCGCGCCATCTGTGGGTCAGCTCCCGAAACCCCCCGCCAAACGCCGACGACACCTGGTGAGGATGCCGTGTATCGGCTACGAGGGCCAGTTTCCAGTCCCGTTCAGCACTCTACACCGCCGCCACTGACCTCTGGTGAGGTGGTGCTCCGACGACAGCGCCATCTATGGACTGGATACGTCAGGTGTTTGTGCCCGAGCCCGTAAGTAAGGTGTTTTAGTGTGTCCCAGTCATTGATGACGTGTCTGTTTACAGAGTCGACCTGGGACCGCTGTGTTGAAGGTTGAGTCAGTCTACCCGAGGCAGCCAGTCTCCATACCTTGAACGTTGCTGCAGCTGTTGCGAAGTCGTCCCCCCGGAAGAACACTGTGATGTGTTAGCCTGCCAGTGGAGTGGCAGTAAGAGGATTTACCCGGGACCGACTGTTGGAGACGATCATCCACTGGGGTATTGAAGACAGGAGAGTGACTTGTGTTGTCACACGAGGCTCCTGTCTAGGGCGTTCCCCTTTTATCGTTCGTGGAGTGGCCGTACCAGCCTTGTTGGCTCAGAACCTGCCAGCAGACAAGCTGGACGTGTGGTTGACGGCCTCCATGGCGGTGCCCCCAGTGGACCTGTGTTTTGGCTGACCTGTGGCCCGGGTAGGCTCGGCATTCTCAGAGGACACGTCGTGAGGCCACGAAGAAAGCACCAAGGACTCGGCACCAAGTGGTGTGGCAGCGTCTTCAGCAGAAGACCACGATTATGGATTAATCCCCTTGTATAGTGTTAATACCCCCCCCCCCCCCTTGTGTAACCGTTTTATATATTATTTATTGGTGACGGACATTATATTATATTAAGTTCTTAGCTTTCTTTCCCTACTCCCTTTAAGTTACTTGCGTCACGGATCTCATCCCTTGATAGCCACTACTGGCTTGGGAACGGATACATATATCTTCCTCTAACAACATCAGAGCAAGAACCCCGTTGCGTCCCGAGAGGGCCGTAACAGACGGCTTCCGACACTGATTTCACCTCTGCGAGGAATCCATGTATGAAACGGGTTTCAATTTTCGTCTTGGCTTTCTTCCGCCAAACACACACCGAAACTACGACGTTGGTACAACGTTCGAACAAGTTTTAACACCTCCTAACCAGTTATAACAACCAATATAGCAAGTTGTAACAACGTTCTAATACGTCATAAACACTTAAGCCAATATGTAACAACTTTATTATAAGTTGTAACAAGCGGAAAATAGAGACAGTTTCGGTTTGTGTTTCCAGGGATGCAGCACTTGGATGCTGGTGAGGATACACGAGCGGCCTCCCCGCTCAAGGGTTATCTTGAGATGATTTCGGGGCTTTTTTTAGTGTCCCCGCAGCCCGGTCCTCGACCAGGCCTCCACCCCCAGGAAGCAGCCCGTGACAGCTGACTAACACCCAGGTACCTATTTTACTGCTAGGTAACAGGGGCATAGGGTGAAAGAAACTCTGCCCATTGTTTCTCGCCGGCCTGGGATCGAACCCAGGACCACAGGCTCACAAGTCCAGCGTGCTGTCCGCACGGCCGACCAGCTCCCCTTAAGGGTTCTTAAGGTATTTCAAACTTCCTTCCGTCTGGCCAAACAGCAACACAACTGCTGTTTGTGGCTGTTGCAGCTGCATCTTGCATCTTGCATCTGCAACAGCGTATGGAAAGTGTGGACATAGTTGTAAGTCTTGGGTTTAAAACAGCTTGATTGGAACTTTGCAGTTCCTCGAATCCTTTTTTTATTTATACTTTATTCCGGATCGGAAAAAAGGATTAATTGATTATGACAATTGAGACTATTACTATCAGTTGACTATCTAACATGGGGACTATTTCGTTGCAATTGGTTATCAGCTGTGAAACTATTACAAACAATTTATATAAATATATATATATATATATATATATATATATATATATATATATATATATATATATATATATATATATATATATATATATATATATATATATATATAATTAACAGACAACTATTACTGACTATTGATTATCTCTTCTTCACTAATCGTCACATCTATCATACCTCATGTAGACTACCACTAGTAGTTATCTAGCATCCATGAGACTATTACTAGCAACTATCTCTCTTCCATTGGACTATTACTAGCATTTTATTGCTTCACGAAGATACTATTAATAGCAGCTACTTTCCTCCCCGCCAGAGATAGACAGAAAATAGCATCTGTTTCTTCCCCAGCAGACTATTACTAGTGCTAGCATCTCTTCCCCCCTCCCCCCCTTCCCCCCTCCCCCCCTTCCCCCCTCCCCCCCCCTTTCCCCCCTCCCCTCCCCAACGAGGCGAAAGCATCCATTAAGGGTTAAAACATCTGCCCAGCTCGTAATGTTTACACTGCACCTCCCTTCTTCAAGACTATTATAATAGTAGACTATCTTCTCTATCCCTCGACATGATTAAATGCCAATTGACCATCTGTCTCCTGCCTATAGTCAATCCCAAACAGCCAAACTATATCTCTATATCAGTATAGCTGCCTGCTGTGCCAGTCACAACAGACCCCTTTGATACAGATACACAGGGGAAAGGGAGGGGAGGTTATCTTGAGGTTATCTTGAGATGATTTCGTTTTTTTTTTTTTAGTGTCCCCGCAGCCCGGTCCTCGACCAGGCCTCCACCCCCAGGAAGCAGCCCGTGACAGCTGACTAACACCCAGGTACCTATTTTACTGCTAGGTAACAGAGGCATAGGGTGAAAGAAACTCTGCCCATTGTTTCTCGCCGGCGCCTGGGATCGATCCCAGGACCACACGATCACAAGTCCAGCGTGCTGTCCGCTCGGCCGACCGGAGGGGGGGGGGGGGAGCAACGCCATTTTTCAGGACGTTCGATCGTCCATTAATCCGGATTCCGGCTCCGAGAACGGCCCATTCCTCCAAGCTGAATGGATCCGAGGTGCGTTCTCGTGGGGTGGCGGGTCGCAATGTGGGTTCCCAGGGCTTGTATAGCCTCCTCTTGTCCCGGGGGTGCGCCATAGAGGCTGGTAGGGCGAGTGTAAAAGAGATGGACGGTAGGGGCTTCACCTGTGTATATTGCTTCGACGACGTCTCCTGTCTTTTATATTCTTTTCGCATGCATGGTCTCTAAGTAGAGTGGTGGGGGGGGGGGGGGGTAGATAGGGAATGGGGGGGATGGGGCCGGGGGGGGGTAGATAGGGAATGGGGGGATGGGATGGGGGGGCAGATAGGGAATGGGGGGAATGTAGATAGGGAATGGGGGAGGGAGTGGGTATATTTAGAGTATGTTTGATGGTATGTTAGGGGTAAGGTGGAGGTATGTTGGGTTCGCTGGTGGGGTTATGGGTGTATGTGAAGTGCATCCAAAGTGTAGGAGTAGATTGGGTCAGGTTATCTTGAGATGATTTCGGGGCTTAGGGTCCCCGCGGCCCGGTCTTCGACCAGGCCTCCTTTTTTTGTTACATACCCCCCAGGAAGCAGCCTCGTAGCAGCTGTCTAATTCCCAGGTACTTATTTACTGCAAGGTGATCAGAGGCATCAGGGAAAAGAAACTCTGCCCATTTGTTTCCGCCTCCACCGGGGATCGAACCCGAAGCCTCAGGACTTCGAATCGTTGACATTTGTTGTGGCTATATACAGTTCACTGCTGTAGGGTTGAAGGGGTATGTTGTGATATGTTGGGGTGTGTTGGGGGTGTGTTGGGGTGTGTTGTGATATGTTGGGGTGTGTTGGGGTGTGTTGGGGGTGTGTTGGGGTGTGTTGTGATATGTTGGGGTGTGTTGGGGTGTGTTCTGATATGTTGGGGGTGAGTTGGGGTGTATTGTGATGTGTTGGGGTGTGTTGGGGTGTGTGTTGGGGTGTGTTGTGATATGTTGGGGGTGAGTTGGGGTGTATTGTGATGTGTTGGGGTGTGTTGGGGTGTGTGTTGGGGTGTGTTGTGATATGTTGGGGGTGAGTTGGGGTGTGTTGGGATGTGTTGGGGTGTGTTGGGGGTGTGTTGGGGTGTGTTCTGATATGTTGGGGTGTGTTGTGATGTGTTATAGGTGTGCTGGGGTGTGTTGTGATGTGTTGGGGTGTGTTGTGATGTGTTGGAGTGTGTTGTGATGTGTTGGGGTGTGTTGTGATGTGTTGGGTGAGTTGTAATGTGTTATGATGAGTTGTGATATGTTGTGATGTGTTGGGGTGTGTTGTGATGTGTTTGGGGTGTGTTGTGATGTATTGGGGGTGTGTTGGGGAGTGTTGTGATGTGTTGGGGTGTGTTGTGATGTGTTGGGGTATGCTGGGGTGTCTTGTGATGTATTGGAGTGTGTTGTGATGTGTTGGGGTGTGTTGTGATGTGTTGGGGTGTGTTGTGATGTGTTGGGAGTGTTCTGGGGTGTGTTGTGATGTGTTGGGGGTGTGTTGAGTGTGTTGTGATGAGTTGGAGTGTGTTGTGATGTGTTGGGGTTTGAGATGTGGCGGGGTGTTGTGATGTGTTGGGGTGTGTTGTGATGTGTTGGGGTGTGCTGTGATGTGTTGGAGTGTGTTGTGATGTGTTGGGGTGTGCTGTGATGTGTTGGAGTGTGTTGTGATGTGTTGGAGTGTGTTGTGGTGCAATAAATCACTGTAGATCATTTGAAATTAGCAAAAAAAAAAAAAAAAATTCACACCTTTAGCCTCCCTTCTCCAGTATCGACAAAAAAACATTTTCAACAACAAAGACACTATTATTATTACCATGAGCAACAACAGCAGCAAAAACAATCACAAACAGTAACAACCAAACCATCAACAACAACAACAAATTAAACATCAACCCGCAGAAGAAAAAGACAAAAACAACAGTTAAGTAGCAAGAACAAAAAAAAAAAAAAGGTCCAGGATCTACAGCCACAGGAATGATGATCATACTATTTTACTGACTAATTTATGCTTACATTATGCAAATTGGCAGCTTGCCTCTGTGCGTATGGCGTAAGTTGGCTTCCTTTTTGAAGCCAGGTCGAGCGACCTGTACTATGATCCCTCCACCCCACCTACTTTACATACTTTTAAGTCCAAAAACAAAATTACAGGTACTTGTAAAAAATGCTTCCATCCTTGTGTCTATTACTCTGTTTTCCCAACTATCCTGTCTATCATTCTTCTCTCTCTCTCTCTGTCTCTCTCTCTCTCTCTCTCTCTCTCTCTCTCTCTCTCTCTCTCTCTCTCTCTCTCTCTCTCTCTCTCTCCTTGTTTTATTCATACTCCACGCCAGGTAACCATCGTATGTTTTTCGATTATTTCTGCCAATAATTTGCATATTCTGGTGGTATATCATCGACATAGTTCACACCTGAAGAAAAGTCAATTAGCCTTAATGGGGCACTTGTGTTTCTGCAGAGAGGAGCGTCCTTCGTGGTTTAGGACAAGAGGTTATAATTAGAGGCCCTTCATGCAGTGTTTTGGTATATATGGAAGGAGCTGCTATAGTATACACTTCTGGTGTCCGGAGACTGACTGCCTCGCCACTCATAACCATCTGCTCAGATGAGGGAGCATCCATCATTTTCCTCATCCTTGCTCTCTCTCTCTCTCTCTCTCTCTCTCTCTCTCTCTCTCTCTCTCTCTCTCTCTCTCTCTCTCCCTCTCTCTCTCCCTCTCTCTCTTGCTCTCTCTCTCTCTCTCTCTTATAAAAATATATTTATCTAGTGTGTTAGTGGACGCTGGTGAGAGGAGCTTAGCAGTGTGAAAAACTAAAAAAATAGAATAGTTGTGGTTTAACTCTAAGAAGAAGCTTGTCTTGAGAAACTTATGAAGCTGTGGGAGAATCGTCTATTTTATGTGAGTACGGGCAAATTATGAAATGTTTGTTTTGAAAATAATTTAGCTGTGTAGCCGGCGGGTAGTGTCAAAACTCGCCATGGGGGCTTGAATATAGCCCCCTTGTTACTCTGCTCCCATTTGAATTCTGACGACCCCGCCCAGCCTATGTTAATCCCGTTCCTTAGAATGCTCCCACTGCCAATTTGGGTGAGGCTAGCCCCAAATGTCTGGCCTCTAACTTTAAACAGGCTGACAAAAAAACACATGCTCTCTTATAAGATATGGTGTGATGCTAAGAGAAGCGTTTCGTTGATTCTGTCAACATTTTCAAATACAGAGACGCATAAAATGGATACACATTACCTGTTGTTGTTGCTTAAGATTCAGCTACTGGGAACAAAAAGTTCCAAGTAGCACGGGCTATGGTGAGCCCGTAGTGGACTTACCTGACACAGAAGCGGGGCTGTAACTTGTACACATTACCTGTTGTTGTTGTTTTAGATTAAATTACTCAGAACGAAATGTCCATGTAGCACGGGCTATGGTGAGCCCGTAGAACACATTACCTTGAGCAAGTGAGTATATGTATCCAAGATGAGTGAGGTGAAGTAAGGTGTATGGGTGAATAAGGCTTCTGCAGTTCTCCATCGCCTGTGTTTGCCTGAATGTGCGTGAATATTCAGCATCTGATGCTTTCAAATCTTAGGTGATTAAACTACGAGATGGAACTGAGGTAGCTAGCTAGTACTGACAAAGTTAAAAAATTGGAGGGGAAATAGAGGACATGAGCACGATATATAACATCCTAAGGAGGTTTGACACAGTAGCTAGGGACCAAAAAGTAAATATACCTAATATAGGGATAAGATAATGATAATAATTCAGTTTCCATGATAATAATACATAGAAGCTAAAGACCAGAATCCTAAGAATAGTGAGCAAAGGAAATAATTTAGATAAGATGGTAGTTAATATTAATATATTACAAGGACTTAAAATGTCAGGACTTATATACATGAACTTAAAATGTCAAGACTTATATACATGGACTTATATGATGTAGATATATCATGGGTTGGAACAGTTGCATTTGACGACCGATGCTGAAAAGGTCAACATAGCTGTGGCTCCTGTAGGAACAATTAACAGAATATATACACACACACACGAACCTACAGATACACACACACAGTCACCGTGAGGGGTGAGGTCTGGAAGTGGCAGGGAGTCACCAATGGAGTCCCACATGGATCAGTCCATGGACTTATACTGTTTCTGAGATACGTAAATGATCTCCCAGAAAGAATTGATTCGTTCCTCTTGATGTTTGCTGATGATGCAAAAATTATGAGGAGGATCAGGACAGAGGAATATAGTATGAGGCTACAAGAAGACCTAGACAAACTGAAGGAATGGTCCGACAAATGCCTACTAAAGTTCAACCCAAGTAAATGCAAGGTAATGAAACAAGGGGGAGGAACTAGGAACCCAGACACAGGATACCGAATGGGATATGAAGTCCTTCACGAAACGGACAGAGAGAGAAAGATCTCGGAGTTGATATCACGCCAAACATGTCTCCTGAAGCTCACGTCAAAAGAATAACATCAGCGGCCTATGCAAGGCTGACTAACATCAGAACTGCTTTCAGAAACCTGTGTAAGGAATCCTTCAGAACCTTGTATACCACATATGTAAAACCAATCCTGGAGTATGCAGCCCCAGCATGGTGCCCGTATCCAGTCAAGCACAAGACGAAGCTGGAAAAAGTTCAGAGATGTGCCACTAGGCTAGTACCAGAAATAAGACGCATGAGTTAAGAGGACAGACTACGTGAACTGCACCTCACGTCGATGGAAGACAGAAGAGCTAGGGGAGACATGATCACCACATACAAAATCCTCAGGGGAATTGACAGGGGTGGACAAGGATGGATTATTTAACACGGGTGGCACACTCACAAGGGGACACAGGTGGAAGCCGAGTACCCAAATGAGCCACAGAGACATTAGAAAGAACTTTTTCAGTGTCAGAGTAGTTAGTAAATGGAATGCACTAGGAAGTGATGTGGTGGAGGCTGACTCCATACACAGTTTCAAGTGTAGATATGATAGAGCCCAGTAGGCTCAGGAATCTGTACACCAGTTGATTGACAGTTAAGAGGCGGGACCAAAGAGCCAAAGCTCAACCCCCGCGAGCACAATTAGGTGAGTACAAATACGTGAGTACACACACACACACACACAACATTACCCAAGACAGCGTACCTGCATACCGTACTTCTCTCCGCTAAAGACGGCGTGAGAGGCTGATGTGAGACGGAGCAGCAGCATCGGCCGTGTGTAGAGGCGTGCTTACCTTCCCTCGGGGCCACCAGAAGCTCTGTTTTGCATACGCCTCTAGTAATAACCCCTTCCTCCGCCACTCGATACATTCAATCAGCGATCTCCCAGACCGATAGATCCTAGTGTGGACGGAATTAGGAACCCTTATTCATGTTTTTTTTTTTACTTGGAATCGCCCTCATTTTCTCCTTATATATGAGGACAGAGAAGACTCAGGTACACCCAGGAGAGGGATGCTGTGGTCAGGTGTTCTGACGAAGTCAAGGGACAGATCTGGCTCATCCCAGAAGGAGAGAGATGTACTGACGAGAGTATGCTGACGTCGTCGTCGTATATGCTGACGTCGTCGTATATGCTGACGTCGTCGTCGTATATGCTGACGTCGTCGTCGTATATGCTGACGTCGTCGTCGTATATGCTGACGTTAGCGTCACATATGCTGATGTCGGCGTCATATATGCTGACATCGGCGTCATATATGCTGACGTCGGCGTCATATATGCTGACGTCGGCGTCATATATGCTGACGTCGGCGTCATATATGCTGACATCGTCGTCATATATGCTGACGTCGGCGTCATATATGCTGACGTCGGCGTCATATATGCCGACATCGTCGTCATATATGCTGACGTCGGCATCATATATGCTGACGTCGTCGTCATATATGCTGACGTCGGCGTCATATATGCTGACATCGGCGTCACATTTAGAAGCCCTATATATGTGGCAGATAAGCATGCGATTTGCACGCTTTCTGAGGACTCACGGGGTATCTGTCAAGATACAAGAGACGTGAAGGGTCAATGTCTCTCATTGTGGTCAAAGCGTCAACATGGGGACGTTTCTCACCTGGTGACCAGGGCGGCCCAAGCTCAGGAGGCCTCGGAAACCCTTGTGTGTCCGGACGTCCTTGTCCATGGGGATTTGAGCGGGTGGTCACGGACCATCTGACTCGGTCCGTGGCGTTGTTAGGAGATGGGCTGGAGGGAGGCTGGGAGCCAGATCGTCACAGTGGGAGATTCTCGGTACGAACTCAGGAGATAGGGAAAAATTATAATATATGTAAGTGGGGGGAATGTTGTTATGTAAGTGGGAGGAGTGTTAGTATGTGGGGGAGAGATTTACTTTTAATATGTGGGAGAGTGTTATGTTGTGCGGTAATGAGGCTTATTAGCATAAGGTCCAGAGTGATGGTGTCGTCCTTCCTGGGTACCGTATTGTCCTATAGTGACTTGAGGTGTTGTTCATCCTGGGAACCGTAAGCACTATATTGTCAGTTGTTCGGAATTTTGGGTAGGGGTTCGATTCTAAGGGCCCGGGTTCGATTTCCGGCCGAGGCAGAAACAAGTGGGCCGAGTTTCTTTCACCCTGATGTAAATAGGTACCTTAAAGTTACACAACTGCTACGGTCTGCTTCCTGAGGATGTGTGTGTGTGTGTGTGTGTGTGTGTGTGTGTGTGTGTGTGTGTGTGTGTGTGTGTGTGTGTATGTGTGTATTTGTTAGCGAGAAACATATGTAGTGGACACAATACAGGAATATAGATGGGTTAGAAAAAACGGGGTCAAAGAGCTAGAGCTTGATCCTGCAGGCACAAATAGGTACACACACGCACACCACCTTCCCCCGTCTTCCCGTACACACACACACACTCTCTCTGTCTCTTCACACACCCTCCCCGTCTCCCCTCATCACTGTAACAATCTATGGTATACTCTGTCTTCAGCACTGTAAACATCTTTACACCACCTACATTCCCCCCCCCCACCACGCACCCTCCCCATATATCTCCCTCCTATATACCCTTACATGTCATCCACACCCCTATATACCCTCCCTATATCCCTCAGAAACCCACCTCATTTCCTCACACATATACTCCACATCTCTTCACTCTCCTGCCCACATACATGCCCTTCCCTCATCTCTTCCCTCCCAGCTCATGGCATGCCCTTCCCTCATCTCCTCCCTCCCAGCTCATGGCATGCCCTTCCCTCATCTCTTCCCTCCCAGCCCATGGCATGCCCTTCCCTCATCTCTTCCCTCCCAGCTCATGGCATGCCCTTCCCTCATCTCCTCCCTCCCAGCCCATGGCATGCCCTTTCACTGCTTCCTTTCTCCCTGCCCACACACTCCCTTTCTCCATCAATGTAACTAAAAGATTGTACCCAGAATGCAAATCCGTCACCTTAAGACATGTTTTGAAAATAAATTTCTAAATTCACTATTATTTAATCGACTAATAAAGTCTATGGACTCGAGGCTGAACATTTCATTTCGACAGACTTCGTGAACCTCGAATAGATAGAAAAATAGACAGTAATTCTTTCAGTAGATACAAAAGTAGATGATGTACTTGGCGGTGCCCGGGTCGGCCCTGTGCCCAGGCCTCTTCCACATACCCTTACAGGTTCCCCCCCCCCCTCAACACACACATTACCCTCCCTATCTCCTCCAAAACATATACCAAACTCCCCATATCCTTTCTCCATATATCCCCTATCACTGTAACCATTTTAAATTCACACAATATACATCATTGTAATACAAATAATTTTGTGTCTAGAACGCAAATCAGTCATCCGAACATCCGTTTTGCATGCCAATATCTGAATACAATAATACATCAACGAATGCTAAACTCGACCTAAATCTGATACACATTGCACATGCAGCCACTTTGTGAAGCAGGTGTAGAGGCCGAATCCCTCCTTCAAAGGCACAAGGGCCGACCCCAACCACACTACGAGACTCAATCAAATCACTATCTACCAAGCAAGGTTGTGTGAGACTAGCTCCAAGCGTCTGGTCTCCAGCCTTGGACAGGGAAACATTCTCTTTTAAATGTAGATGGCGACGTGTTGTACATCGTTACTGAAGATGAGGACGTGTTGTACATCGTTACTGAAGATGAGGACGTGTTGTACATCGTTACTGAAGATGAGGACGTGTTGTATATCGTTACTGAAGATGAGGACGTGTTGTACATCGTTACGGAAGATGAGGACGTGTTGTACATCGTTACGGAAGATGAGGACGTGTTGTACATCGTTACGGAAGATGAGGACGTGTTGTACATCGTTACGGAAGATGAGGACGTGTTGTACATCGTTACTGAAGATGAGGACGTGTTGTACATCGTTACGGAAGATGAGGACGTGTTGTACATCGTTACTGAAGATGAGGACGTGTTGTACATCGTTACTGAAGATGAGGACGTGTTGTACATCGTTACGGAAGATGAGGACGTGTTGTACATCGTTACTGAAGATGAGGACGTGTTGTACATCGTTACTGAAGATGAGGACGTGTTGTACATCGTTACTGAAGATGAGGACGTGTTGTACATCGTTACGGAAGATGAGGACGTGTTGTACATCGTTACTGAAGATGAGGACGTGTTGTACATCGTTACTGAAGATGAGGACGTGTTGTACATCGTTACTGAAGATGAGGACGTGTTGTACATCGTTACTGAAGATGAGGACGTGTTGTACATCGTTACTGAAGATGAGGACGTGTTGTACATCGTTACTGAAGATGAGGACGTGTTGTACATCGTTACTGAAGATGAGGACGTGTTGTACATCGTTACTGAAGATGAGGACGTGTTGTACATCGTTACTGAAGATGAGGACGTGTTGTACATCGTTACGGAAGATGAGGACGTGTTGTACATCGTTACTGAAGACGTTGTATACTAAATAATTTTATAATTGGGATTACTTCCGGTTAGGACCTTAGATCAGGACTTTAGATATTCACCAATAAATGATTAAAATTGGGTTTAATTGCAAAATTAAAATTGTGTAATTGAATGAAAGCAAAATTGGATTTTGCTTTCTGATAATAGATACGGTGGATATGATTCATCGTTATAAAAAAAAGGTTGTAGGATCATTTTAATTAATAAAGGTATATATGGGGATCCTTCATACTGAAATTTAGGGTATAAGATCCTGAACTCAAATTTCAGACAAGATTATTCGTTTGATAAAAATTTTAGGTATTTATACTCTATTAAAGTTTTTAGATATTTATCCTGTATTCAAGTTTTGGACAAAATGTATTTACATCTTAAAATTTGAAGAACATAGGCTTTTGTATAATGAAATTTCGACAATGGGAAGCTTTTTTACAGTTAAATTAAGAACATTTTAGCTACTGATGGCTTGTAAACAATATGAAAGCTCTTTTATATAAAAATAATTGCCCAAAAGTATTTTAAGTCTAGATGTCACAAGGCTGTTAATCTTTCAATATATATGATAAAATAATAATTTAAAAAATACCAGAAAATAGAAAATAATTGAGAACATAATGGAATATATATATATATATATATATATATATATATATATATATATATATATATATATATATATATATATATATATATATATATATGAGTTGATCTTAAAGCCATGTGTATGTGAGGTGGAGCTCTCAATTAATGAAGCTTAGATATTTCTCCTCAAAGATAAAAAAAAGAGATATGTTGAGCAAATTTGTCTATGTAATCACACGGAGAGTACAGTGGTGAGGTTAACAACCCCTCCCGCGGTTAACAGCCCTTAAACCCAACACCTAATCAAGCCAACAAAAACCAAAGCTGCACAAGGAGCCTAATTTGCAAAAAGATAATTGACCTCTAATTAAAAGGTAATGAGCAGTGGTGTTGAGTCGTGAAGACGAGAGGTGTGTCCTTGTCACAAAGACAAACACACACACACACCTGTGGGCCTCGTAGCCTGGTGGATAGCGCGCAGGACTCGTAATTCTGTGGCGCGGGTTCGATTCCCGCACGAGGCAGAAACAAATGGGCAAAGTTTCTTTCACCCTGAATGCCCCTGTTACCTAGCAGTAAACAGGTACCTGGGAGTTAGTCAGCTGTTACGGGCTGCTTCCTGGGGTGTGTTTGTGTGTGTGGTGTGGAAAAAAAAAAAAAGTAGTAGTCAGTAAACAGTTGTTTGACAGTTGAGAGGCGGGCCGAAAGAGCAAAGCTCAACCCCCGCAAACACAACTAGGTGAAAACAACTAGGTGAAACACACACACACACACATTATATATATATATATATATATATATATATATATATATATATATATATATATATATATATATATATATATATATATATATATATTTATGTCGTACCTAGTAGCCAGAACACACTTCTCGGCCTGCTATGCAAGGCCCGATTTGCCTAATAGGCTGAGAGATTTTCTGTTTTTACAATAAATTGTTTCCAATTAGTTTATATGAACTATTATTATTATATTATATTAGGAACATAAGTTATTGACATAGTTGTGTTAGTTTAGGTTAGGTTTAGATAGGTTAGGTTAGGTTAGGTAGGGTTGGTTAGGTTCGGTCATATATCTACGTTAGTTTTAACTCAAATTTAAACAAATTAACTTATACATAATGAAATGGACAGATTTATCATTTCATAAGAAAACAAATTAGAAAATATATAAATTCGGGAAAACTTGGCTTATTAGGCAAATCGAGTTTTGCATAGTAGGCCAAGTACGACGTTCTGGCTACTAGGTACAATAAATATAGATAGACAGATAGATAGATAGATAGATAGATAGATAGATAGATAGATAGATAGAGAGAGAGATAGATAGATAGATAGATAGATAGATAGATAGATAGATAGTGTGTGTGTATGAACACTAAAGGTCACTATAACATTATAACTTCCTGCAACCCCCTTGCAACATTCATCAAGGCTAAGAGTTCCGTTTATATGTGGACTGACTTTCATTTGCAAATTTGCCCAAAGAAATGACTGGTGGAGAGAGTGTAGAGTGTCAAATTGTCACATTAAAATGCATATAATTCGTTTAGTACATGTATTGCTAATTAACTTACTAGATAGTTAATTTGTTATGTTATTAGCAGAATAACTAAATTAAACGATTTGTTATTAGCCAATTAATTTATTTTACGCCAATATAATTTTACTGCTTAATTGCCTATTTACTATATCGTATACTTACCTCACTTATTGCAATTAACAATAGAATGTCCGTCCACCTGAGGCCTTTAATTTTGTTAAACTAATTAGTCAATTGGCGGTACAATGCCTTGCAGAGAGGGGGGCGTGGGAAGGGGGCGAGCCCCATCAGAACACTGTGTTATTACCTGATAACCCTCCCACTGGAGCCTCTGGGAGGGGGAACTGGGGGGTGTGAGGGAAGGGAGGGAGGGAAGGGAGGGAGGGAAGGGAGGGAGGGGTTGTGAGGTAAGGAGGGCGTGGGGGGGGGGGGGTAGGGGATGCACCATTAATTAGCAGTGTTATCTAGCCTTCTCCTCCACCTCTCGCTCCATCCCACAATAACACTAGCCTAAATTGCCTTCCCTATCTCTGTAGATTTTTTATTTTTAAGTGTATGACTTTTGAAAGGTATTTTTTGTTTAAAGCTTATCAGCCTTCTATACCGTTTTCAGGCCTTCTCTTTCCCATATGGAAGAGATGTGCAACCTTCTCAGAAAATGGGAGTATATATATATATATATATATATATATATATATATATATATATATATATATATATATATATATATATATATATATATATATATATATATCCTTCCTCCTCCCTTTCCATCAAGCATCCCCCTTCCCCTTGAAATAATCAGCTATGCTCACGACAATTTCTAATCAACTAACCATTAATTTGCTGATTAAATATGCAAAGGAGAGCAGATGAGTTTCAAGTCTTCACAGTCGGAGTGAAACGAAACGGAAGAGAAGTCTTGAAGGAGGAGGAGAAGGAGGCAGGAGAGAGAGAGAGAGAGAGAGAGAGAGAGAGAGAGAGAGAGAGAGAGAGAGAGAGAGAGAGAGAGAGAGAGAGAGAGAGAGAGAGAGAGAGAGAGAGAGAGAGAGAGAGAGAGAGAGAGAGAGAGAGAGAGAGAGAGAGAGAGAGAGAGAGAGAGAGAGAGAGCAGAACTAACCCTGTAATTAAGAGGATTGGTTCCATCAAGGAGCGACATGTACAAATAATTCATTTCTTCTCTTATTAATGAAAAATGTGTGCGAGTTTTTTCTTTCAGTCTTCCCTGTTGCCTTTCATTCATCACAGTTGTGTGTGTGTGTGTGGGTGTGTGTATATGTGTGTGTGGGTATGTGTATATGTGTGTGTGGGTGTGTGTATATGTGTGTGTGGGTGTGTGTATATGTGTGTGTGGGTGTGTGTATATGTGTGTGTGGGTGTGTGTATATGTGTGTGTGGGTGTGTGTATATGTGTGTGTGGGTGTGTGTATATGTGTGTGTGGGTGTGTGTATATGTGTGTGTGGGTGTGTGTATATGTGTGTGTGGGTGTGTGTATATGTGTGTGTGGGTGTGTGTATATGTGTGCGCGTGTGTGTGTATGTGTGTGTATATGTGTGTGTGTGGGTGTGTGTATATGTGTGTGTGTGTGTGTGTCTGGGTGTGTGTGTATATGTGTGCGTGGGTGTGTGTATATGTGTGCGTGTGTGTGTGTATGTGTTTGTATATGTGTGTGTGTGGGTGTGTGTGTGACTGGGTGTGTGTATATATGTATATGTGTGTGGGTGTGTGTGTGGGTGTGTGTGGGTGTGTGTGGGTGTGTGTGTGGGTGTATATGTGTGTGTGTGTGTGTGTCTGGGTGTGTGTATAAGTGTATATGTGTGTGGGTGTGTGTGTGTGCATGTGTGTGTGTGTCTGGGTGTGTGTATATGTATGTGTGTGTCTGGGTGTATGTATATGTGTATATGTGCATATGTGTATATGTGTGTGGGTGTGTTGGTGGGTGGGTGTGTGTATGTGTGTGTCTGGGTGTGTGTATATGTGTATATGTGTGTTTGAGTGTGTGTGTGTGTGTGTGTGTGTGTGTGTGTGTGTGTGTGTGTGTGTGTGTGTGTGTGTGTTTACAGGTTACAATCTAAGAATATGAGCAGACGTTTCTCCTGCCTTTTCTTACCCATATTTTGGATTATATGGCCTTAATACACCAGGAATATATATATATATACATATATATATATATATATATATATATATATATATATATATATATATATATATATATATATATATATATATATATATGCGAACAAGCCTGAATGGTCCCCCAGGCATTCTTGAGGTTATCTTGAGATGATTTCGGGGCTTTAGTGTCCCCGCGGCCCGGTCCTCGACTAGGCCTCCACCCCCAGGAAGCAGCCGGTGACAGCTGACTAACACCCAGGTACCTATTTTACTGCTGGGTAACAGGGGCATAGGGTGAAAGAAACTTTGCCCATTGTTTCTCGCCTGGGATCGAACCCAGGACCACAGGATCACAAGTCGAGCGTGCTGTCCGCTCGGCCGACCGGAGTCGGCATACATGCAAATGAAAACTCACACCCCAGAAGTGACTCTAACTCATACTGCCAGGAGCACATTGCAACTGGTGTTCAGGGCACCTAATCCACTCGACTCCACTCGACTCGACCATCACGACCGGACTCGGTCGTGATGGTCGAGTCACTTCCGAGGTGAGTTTTCAGTTATATATATATATATATATGTGTGTGTATATCACGAAAATAAACACGTGATTAAGAATGTGACAATGTCAGACCACGGAGGAAAAATGAAACAGGAAATTTCCTTAAGTACTTTCGTATATTAAATACATCTTCAGAAGGTCTGAAGATGTATTTAATATACGAAGATGAATACACCTTCTGAAGATGTATTTAATATACGAAAGTACTTAAGGAAATTTCCTGTTTCATTTTTCCTCCGTGGTCTGACATTGTCATATATATATATATATATATATATATATATATATATATATATATATATATATATATATATATATATATATATATATATGTATATATATATATATATATATATATATATATATATATATATATATATATATATATATATATATATATATATATATATATATATATATGCTTGCATTTACCTATATATTACGCCATTTCAATCATATTTTTGTTCATTAATTACAAATTAAATCATGGAAACACTTACATTAGATGAAAAAATAATTTGGTTCAATTACTGTAATAAATTTATTTAGATATAATGTTTAGTGATATTAATACATTCCAAGTCAACAATCAGTGAGGTAATTCGCGCCGTTAAGCAAATAAATAATCTTTAAAATAAAGAATATAAATTTAGGTTATGAAATAATCATTATTTAAACTGAGTGATACTCAGGTACCTCCCAGGTACCTTTTCACTGCTCGGTGGGCAGGGGCATGAGGTGAAAGGAAATGATCTCAGTTTATTTCCATTCCGGCCAGAAATGTAACACAGGACATACAGCAGTTAAATGGAAGTCAGTCACTTCTTGACCCCAGAACCCTCACTTAAACTCTCTAAAACCAGGCGGGAGAGATACATAATAATTTACTCGTGGAAAATAGTAGAGGGGCTGGTCCCAAACCTGCACACAGGAATAACACCACATGAGACCAGGAGGCATGGCAGGAAGTGCAGAATACCCCCGTTGAAGAGCAGAGATGCAACAGGTACTCTGAGAGAGAACTCTATCAACATCAGAGGCCCGAGACTGTTCAACACGCTTATCTGGCCGACCCCTCACAGTGTTCAAGAGAGAGAACTTGACAAGCACCTCTAAAGGATACCTGATCAAACAGGCTGTGACTCATACGTCAGGCTCGAGCAGCCGCGTCCAACAGCCTGGTTGACCAATTCAGGAACCAGGAGGCCTGGTCGACGACCAGGCCGCGGGGACGCTAAGCCCCGAAATGATTTCAAGGTAATCTCAAGATAACCCCCCTACCCCTCCGCCTCCTTCCCTCTTTTTCTCTCTAGAAAACTGGTGATCAATACTGATATATATGTTTTGAAAAAGAGAGCGGTAAGAGAAAGAATAACAATAAGAGATAGGAGAGTAATGAGAGAAAGAAGAGTGGTGAGAGAAAGGAGAGTGGTGAGAGAAAGGAGAGTGGTGAGAGAAAGGAGAGTGGTGAGAGAAAGGAGAGTGGGGAGAGAAAGGAGAGTGGTGAGAGAAAGGAGAGTGGTGAGAGAAAGGAGAGTGGTGAGAGAAAGGAGAGTGGTGAGAGAAAGGAGAGTGGTGAGAGAAAGGAGAGTGGTGAGAGTAAGGAGAGTGGTGAGAGAAAGGAGAGTGGTGAGAGAAAGGAAAGTGGTGAGAGAAAGGAGAGTGGTGAGAGAAAGGAGAGTGGTGAGAGAAAGGAGAGTGGTGAGAGAAAGGAGAGTGGTGAGAGAAAGGAGAGTGGGGAGAGAAAGGAGAGTGGTGAGAGAAAGGAGAGTGGTGAGAGAAAGGAGAGTGGTGAGAGAAAGGAGAGTGGTGAGAGAAAGGAGAGTGGTGAGAGAAAGGAGAGTGGTGAGAGTAAGGAGAGTGGTGAGAGAAAGGAGAGTGGTGAGAGAAAGGAAAGTGGTGAGAGAAAGGAGAGTGGTGAGAGAAAGGAGAGTGGTGAGAGAAAGGAGAGTGGTGAGAGAAAGGAGAGTGGTGAGAGAGAGGAGAGTGGTGAGAGAAAGGAGAGTGGTGAGAGAAAGGAGAGTGGTGAGAGAAAGGAGAGTGGTGAGAGAAAGGAGAGTGGTGAGAGAAAGGAGAGTGGTGAGAGAAAGGAGAGTGGTGAGAGAAAGGAGAGTGGTGAGAGAAAGGAGAGTGGGGAGAGAAAGGAGAGTGGTGAGAGAAAGGAGAGTGGTGAGAGAAAGGAGAGTGGTGAGAGAAAGGAGAGTGGTGAGAGAAAGGAGAGTGGGGAGAGAAAGGAGAGTGGTGAGAGAAAGGAGAGTGGTGAGAGAAAGGAGAGTGGTGAGAGAAAGGAGAGTGGTGAGAGAAAGGAGAGTGGTGAGAGAAAGGAGAGTGGTGAGAGAAAGGAGAGTGGTGAGAGAAAGGAGAGTAGTGAGAAAGATATAAGATACCTAACATAGGACTGTATTCCGTATTAATATATAATAATGTTAAACCTTGCATAACACAATATATATTAACAAAATTATTGATTACGTGGACCGAAAATATTAAACTGAAAGGAAAAGAAAATTATTGATTGGAAATGGATCCAAATTTTTGCCTTATATAATTGGCAGCATATCAAGGTTTTAAGCAATTTTACAAATTCTTCATTACATTTATTTTCAAATATCTGGGCATCTGGAACCTCCCTACCACAAACACCCACAACATATATCCACTCATGACAAGGGAGACCTGATTTAATATTCCAAAAGCATCTTGAAGTTATCTTGAGAAGATTTCGGGGCTTTAGTGTCCCCGCGGCCCTGTCCTCGATCAGGCCTCCACCCCCAGGAAACAGCCCGTCACAGCTGACTAACACCCAGGTACCTATTTACTGCTAGGTAACAGGGACATCAGGGTGAAAGAATCTCTGCCCATTATTTCTCGCCGGCGCGCGGGATCGAACCCGGGACCACAGGATCACGCGTCCAGTGTAACTGTCCGCTCAGCTGATGTAGCATTAACATTAACATCATTAGCATCATCCCGGATGCTAATGTAGCATTAATGCAGCTACATCACACAACATCATAACCCCTTACAAGCTACATCCCAATGTCACTCTACATCTCTTGCACTCCCATATTCACCCAAACCTCTCCACACTCTAACTTCAATGAAAAACAAAGTGCGCCACAATCCAGCAACATATAGGTAACACCAACCTAACACATGCCTACCATGGAACACTACCCAGTGGCACAGGTCCTAACAACACAGAACATAGTATGAACAGTAGCAGTTATTTGTAAAATAATACGGGAAACGCTGCTCATTCACACCCTCAATCAGAACAACACCGCTCCTAGCCTGCTATCACAGTCGTTTCAAACACACACACACACACACGGGATCAGCTGCTAGGCGACCACACTACACTCAAAAAGAATATTATAAACAATCTAGACACATCCCGCCAAACACACACCGAAACTACGACGTTGGTACAACGTTCGAACAAGATTTAACACCTCCTAACCAGTTATAACAACCAATATAGCAAGTTGTAACAACGTTCTAATACGTCATAAACACGTTAAGCCAAGATGTAACAACTTTATTACAAGTTGTAACAAGCGGAAAATAGAGACAGTTTCGGTTTGTGTTTCCAGGGATACATCACACTCACCACTGGCTGGTTTTAATACAAAAGACAAAACAACATAAAAAAGGTAGTCCAGTAATTTCATCAAAAGAGTCAGAGGCAACTCTGACTCTTCCTATTTACAAACACTTTACCTCCTTCCCTCCTTACAAACTCCTTCTCCTATTTTTACAAATACTTTACCCTCTCGGTGGAAACAAGTTTTCTTTAAAACTCTCAACAAATAACGCAAACTTAACTCCAACCTAACTTCACCGACATCATTGAACTCAGAGCCCCCTTATCTGACGAGGTAGTCAGAGCCATGTTGAAGGGCAGGCCCTGAGGGCACTCTGGAGCCTCAGTCATTTACCAAACCCTTATTAGACAATCTCCAAACTCACTTATCACTGCCTCCTTCAATAACTGTCTTCCTCTGGGATACTTCCCCGCTTCCCTTCAAACCAGCAACATCAATACTCATCCCAAAACGCAACAAAGCACACACAGAGACCCACAGAGCTGCAGATCAGTTAGTCTACTTAGAGACATTCGTAAAGTATTATATCACTTAATCTTAGTCTCGGACGACGACACCTTGAACAGACAAGCCTGTAGACTGACAATTAGGATTCAGACCACACGGCTCCACACAAGATGGGCCGCATCTTCATCAATAAACCTCTGCACCTGAAGACTGTACACATTGTAAAATACGTTGCAACAGCTTTTGACACAGTATGCTACAAAGGACTAAAGTACAGAATCTGCAATCACTTAAAGCAACTAGACACAAATAGAAGCTAAGAAAGGCAGATATAGTCTAAGTTACTCTATCATTTAGAGATGTATTTCATCATTTCAGTAAACTTATTTGAACTTGACCTTGAAATGCAGAAACCTATTTTATAATTCCTTTTCGAACAAAATGATGCAATTCGTATTCCTGAAGAAGGTACGTAACTACTTCTACGGGAATGAGTTGAGTTCTAGCACCAGTTGTATAAACTCAGTTCACCAACGACAACCCAGAACCTTTGTGTAACAACTCAGTGACTGCCAGTTACCATGATCACGTCACCCAACTTATCACAGTTTAACTGACCAACATCAACATATTGAAAGTCTTATAATTCAAAACCAGTTACATTGAGACACTGACTTCAATTTTTGAACTTTCGATCAGGTTTCAAGAAAATTTACTTAACAGATCGCTGGTGGCATCTTCTTGCTTTGAACAACTAAAGCAACACAACTGAGGCCAAAATAATTAAAAATTGCAATAATCATATTATTAATAATTATAATAATTAAGGTACAACTACTACTATTAATAATAAAAATAATAATAATAATAATAATAATAATAATAATAATAATAATAAGGATAATAATAATTTAGTTATCAAATAGTGAAGGACACATGAAGGAAGGAAGTGGAATACAAAGACAAATAAATGGGAATTACAAATTACAAATTAAGTATAAATTACAGATAAGTGGAAAAGAACAAACGACAAAAATGACATATAACGGAAGGAAGTAAAGGCGAAAATAAGATAAAGAATAACAAATGAACAACACATGTGAACATATTTCCCGGTTGAACTTTTGATGGGAAATCTCATATCCGAGTTCTTGAATGAACACGGAAACTCAGATGCCGTGAAATTAAGTTTTGATCATTCGTGAGTCTTGAACTCAAGTTTTTTTTCCATAGCCATAAAATGCGGTTAGTTTAAACAGAATTCGTCATAGCTAATGCAAACATCGACGCTCGCAATTGTTCTGTTTCAGGTGGAAGTTGACATGCAGAAGCTGTAGGGCATGTCATACATGTGACACATGTTACATGTGACCCATGTCACACATGTCTCATGTCACACATGTCTCATGTCACACATGTGATATGGGGCACATGGGAGACTTGGGGACATGTCCCCAAGTCTCTTCGGCGTTTGTCTAATTATTTTCATTGTCAAAGAGGTCGATTTGCATATTTAATAAATTTTAGCGAACGTTGAAGCTCCTTCATTACCGCATGCCATATTTTTCCCTCTTACACAGAAATGGTTGGGCTCATTTCCTTTCACCTAATGCCATGTTCACCTAGCAGTGAGAAGGTACTCAGGAGTTGGTCAGCCCCCCCTCCCCCCACCTTACACATATCATACTTCGTGTCATGAAGCATTTCATCCTAGTATTTGATTTAGAAATGTCTATGTTATTAATGCTAATTATTCTACACATTCAGCGTTTAAGGGATTATCTGGAAAAGATGAAACAATTCTTGCGTATGCAAATGAGTACTTTAGGAGGGGAATGGATCCCTATGACAGGGAAGACGAGCCTCACTGTTTGATTATTGAATACTAAATTAATGAGATAACAAGTTAATCTCTCGAATAATCAGACAGGAGCCCCATAACGCGACGGATTTATGTGAGATGGGTTCATATTGGACCCGCTTAAGAGGGGCTGAAAATATAGAAATTAATTTGACGCGCCTCTTTATCAGGAGAGAGCATGCGCATTGCCCGGGGATAATGGTGTGCCAGGCGCCCGTACGTCAGACGGTAATATCCACTTGCAGGGGGCTAAGTGCACCCGTCCTAGCAGCGCCAGGACCGGTTAACAGAAGCCACGTGAGAGGGAGGGGGGGAAAAAGTGCAGATGTAGCTCCTAAACGATCTGGTAAACGAGGAAGGGAACACCCTGAACACGAGGGCTGAGGGCGGGGCCCCTGGAGACCCCAGACTCAGGCCCCGACAATCAGCCTCCTTCAGAGTGACTATTTTTATCACAAGTGGTTCCCTACCTCCGTGCTATGTTGCCCCCACGACCGTGCTATCTTGCACTTTTCTTGATGGTTTTCCCTCGAACGCGAACTGACAGTTTGTTTACAACCGGGTTACTGTTGGGTGAACAAGGGCGAATAATTAAGGATTGGTGCTCAGTCGACTATCCCTACCCAGGACTCGAACGAGGTCAAAATTGCACGGGTGGCGAGGGGTGACCGCGCTACAGACGCGCCAGAGAGACTGTTCATAATACGGTACAACTGGGAACCGTGACAAGGGGTCATGTCTAATTTTTAATTCTCGATTTTACACTGTTAAATACAATTATTGTCTCTGTGTCGAAATTCCACGAAAATATGTGTTTACAGCTATGATTATTTTTTTAAAAGAAGAAATTGTATAATGTGATGATATTAAACACAATACAGACTTTTAATAGAAAAGAATCAGGCGTCATTATAGTTGTGTCTGTAAGTCAGTCTTTGACTCAATCTGCGAGTCTGTGTGAGCTGTTTTGTGAGCAAGTCTTTGATGAAATTGTACATCAGTCTGTGAGCCATTCTATGAGTCAGTCTCTTGATTTATTCTCTTTGTGAAAAAGTCTGTGAGCCATTTGTAGCTCCAATTCATGAGCAGCTTGCTTGAGTATGATGATTATTAGAGCACTACATTGTCGCAGAATTTGTGGTGGCTGACAATATTAGGTCCCGTGTCAAGCAATGAAAAAGGTGCACTTTTCCGAGTCAATTGTTTTTATGTATAATCCGTGGCCAAAACCTCACCATGTCCATTATAGATTCAAGAGGACCTTCCCGGGTAATTACATGGTATCTCAAATCAGGCTACTAATTCTAATTTAAAAACATATGAAGAGAACCAAGCTGGAGAAATTCTCAAAATATTGTACATAACAAAAATATTTTATGAACCGTTTTTAATCTGAAGGTGTGTTGGGAAGGTTCTCTGAAAGTTTGTTAGGAAGGTTTATGTTCAAGTTTAGAAAATTCCACGTAAACCCCCCCGAGAAATTTAGATGATTGGCTACTCATTCGACTACAAATTGGCTACTCAGTTGACTGTCAATTCGTATTTGTCTGTTGCTCCTATGATGGCTAGCCTAGATTATCAGTGAGGCGTTCTTAACCTTCAGTAGACGTATAGTTAAGATGGCATGTCTAAGTACGGGGCTTCAGTTGATGTCGTGGAGGTACGGGGGCTTCAGTTGATGTCGTGGAGGTACGGGGGCTTCAGTTGATGTCGTGGAGGTACGGGGGCTTCAGTTGATGTCGTGGAGATACGGGGGCTTCAGTTGACGTACAGTAAAGATGTCTTGTGTATGTGGGACTTAAGTTAGCTTTAATTATGAAGGAACTGGATCAGAATCACTCATAATAGGCACAAACATCGCAAAATCGTCGACTCATAATAAAAACAAACTATTCTCACTCTACCCATTATAATTTAAACAAAACCGCGGGAATTCTAATAACTTTAACACAAACGTGTAAGCAACAAGCCCCAAGAAACATTTGTGTTGAGCCAAACAGAAGGTGAATTTGAATCTAAATATACAGAAATGGTCAACCTATCAGTGTGAGGGAAATATAGGTAGAGTAGAATATTACAGTAGAAGATATAGTACCAGGGCTTGGCCCAGCTGTTTGTTACCTGCTTACAGTTCTGGAGATCAAGTACTGGTAAGGCCTTGGCATCACAGAGCCTTTTAGGGGCATTAAAGCAGCAGTTTACAGCTGAATAACGGCATGCGTGCTAATAACATGGAAGCCAGGGGCCAGATTTAGGAAGCAGTTACACAAGCACTTACGTACGTGTACATCTTTCCTCAATCTTTGACGCCTTTGGTTACATTTATTAGACAGTTTACAAGCATGAAAACTTCCCAATTAACTGTTCTTATTGTTATAAACAGCCTCCTGATGCTTCGAAGCTCATTAACTGTTTAATAACTGTAAACAAAGCCGCCAATGATTGAGAAAACATGTACAGGTTCGTAAGTGCTTGCGCAACTGTTCGTGAATCTGGCCCTAGGTCCTCACGCCTATAGAAAGGGGGAAGTTGTTAGTACCGGTCCAAGTGCACTGAACGCCTGTGTCAGCGAATTTCAGTGAGTCACTGAAACTGACTCACTGTTGTGAGCCACGAACTGTGTTAACAAGAGTTGCCCTTATTCCTGAGTCTGCTGAATGGATCCCTGAGACCATAACCCCACACATACCTCTTTAATAATTGTTCCTTCTGAAATTGGGAAGGAGGATAAGGAGGGGTGGAAGGGAAGACAGAGAGGAGAGAGGGAGGGAGGGAGTTGTGAGGAGAAAGTATCAAACCATAACGACTGTATAGTACTGGGAAGGGGGTCAGAATAAGGATTTGGGATGGGACGGGAGGGAAAGGAATGGTGCCCCACCACTTGGTCGATCGGGGGATTCAACGCCGACCTGCATGAAGCGAGACTGTCGCTCTACCGTCCAGCCCAAGTGGTTGGACCAGATAGAGAGGAAGGGATGAACAAATGAAGGATAAGATGGAAGAGAAGATGGGAGGCAGGAAGAGATGGGGACAGGAGGCGAGGAAGGGAGGGATATAGACTTGAAGGACCATGTGTCTGTCTAAGGTGAGATGCTGTTCCGGAGAAGATGCGAATGGTGAGATGAGATTACAGTGATGAACTAAATGTACCCGTCACAGTCATATGAGCACAGATACAGATACAGGTACAGCAAATTAAACATGTACAGATATACATACAGGTACAGCTGCAGGTAAAGATACAGATGCAGGTACAGGGGGGGGGCAGGTACAGGTACACGGGGTGCAGGTACAGGTAAGGAATCAGGTACAGGTAGAGGTAAATAAGATACAGGAACAGGTACAGACACCACAAACACGCCTGACTGGCTGCTGAAGTGGGTGGAGTTCCGCACCTCGTCCTGCTGCTGCTGCTGCTGCTCGTATATACTGACTCCACCTGTTACTTGCTCCTCTTCCTATACTGCTACTTTGGCTATCATTTCTCTTCCTCCTCTTCCTCTTCCTATTGTTTCTCTTGCTCCTGTTCCTCTGTCTACTATTTCTCTTGCTGTGTTCCTCTTGCTATTGTTCCTCTTGCTGTGTTCCTCTTGCTATTGTTCCTCTTGCTCCTGTTCCTCTGTCTACTATTCCTCTTGCTGTATTTCTCTTGCTACTGTTCTTTTTGCTACTGTCCCTCCTGCTCCTGTTTCTCTTGCTCCTGTTCCTTTTGCTCCTGTTCCTTTTACTGCTGTGCTTCTTTGCTACTGTTTCTCTTGCTGTGTTTCTCTTGATGTGTTCCTATTGATGTGTTCCTCTTGCAAATGTTCCTCTTGCTGTTGTTCAGCTTGCTACTGTTCCTCTTGCTAATGTTCCTCTTACTGTTCCTCTAGCAAGTATCCACACAGGAAAAATGAAACGAAAATATTCCGGGAGATTTCGTGATTTAATCCATTTCACGGACTACAACAGTCAGATAAGACTTGGGGTGTCGGCTTATATAAGCCCCACACCTGAGAATATTACAAACGAGCATAATATCGAATAATGAAAGTGACATGATTGGAAATAAGCCGTCCCACACTTTAGGGAATAAGCCATCTGCAGATATACCTATTTTTACATAATTTTATGCCTATCATAAATATTATCAAGTATAGAAGGTATTAAATTTATTCAATCCTGGACTTAAAACAATATTATCTAATTCACTACTTTGTATAGATTCACTAATATTTACTTCTCTAACATATTTACTTTAAATTTTGTTTGCATAAATGAGACCTGTCAGTTGAATGATTCCAATCTGACCAAACAATGCATTTGACTCTAGACATTCCTTATGTTATATTTGTGTTCTTTATTTCTTTCTTTGGCCCAGGTGTTTGCTAGTACGGTCAACATAGGTTATTACAATCTTTGCATGGATCTTTGTATCCATGATACATGATCCATGTATCCAGAATACAAAGGATCTTTGTATCCTCACAACAATTACAGCTATTCGGAGAAACTGTAATCAGAGAGTTTTATGATATCAAGATTCCATTTAATTTTTCATGAAATGGCAAAATTGTTATAATCTTTATACTGCATTCTTTTTTCCATTTCGAACTAAACAAAATATTGGGAACAATTTGACTAGCTTTTTGAGTAAAAGCCTTCATGGTATTTTAAACTGAAACGTATACGATATTTGGCACTAATTTCATCACATATAAACCTCAGGACTACATATCTTCAGAGCCATCAAAAGCATTAAAGAAACTACAGCATTTTGACTCATATGACATCAGTAAAAATATACATAAGAACCCATATTTATTGTTTTACACAAAGAAAATCCTTCTAACGTGATATATATATATATATATATATATATATATATATATATATCAATGAGAAAATCAAATATGGCGCAGAGAGGGGATTCGAACCAGCGATCAGGGTTAAAGGAGCACCACGATCCCGCGGGTTCAAGTTAGCTCAGTCCCCCAAATTTTCCTCATTTGTAGTGTTTCTATGTAAAGAAAACGTCAACTTACTTTCAAGTTAATAAATGAAAATGCCATAAAAAAATGATCAAGAATTGTTTTGTTCCATGTTTATTTTTGCTAACTTAATGGGTGGTACTGCATTATATTTGTCTAATATTATATTTAAGTCTAATAAATATAATTATTTATTATATTTATAGTCTAATCAATTTATAGTATATTATTAGCATATTATATTTAAGTCTAATAAAATTATATTATTATATTATTAATATTATATTTAAGTCTAATAAAGTTATATTATTATGTATTATATTTAAGTCTAATAAAATTATATTATTAAATTATTATGTATTATATTTAAGTCTGTGTAATGTTTATGTCTAATAATAAATATTTTAGGATTTCTATGTATAGGTTGTATAAACAAATGGCCTCATTATCGCGAAGAAACCTTGCGATATTAGGAGGCCAAATTGTCATTAATAATTTTTGTTTCGAAAAAATTGTACTTGTTTTCCTAAATTGTTAAATTTTACATAAACTTAATTGGTAAAGTTTTGCACAATTTACAAAAAATTGCATAAATTGGAAATTTGAACAATTTTTACAAATTGTAAATGTGTACAATTGTTCAAATTATAAATTTATACAATTGTACAAATTGTAAATGTGTGCAATTGTACAATTTTTCAATTTGTACAATTGAACCAATTTTAAAGCTGTACAATTGAACAAATTGTAAATTTGTACAATTGTCAAATTTGTAAATTGTACCATTTAAGTAAACGTAAATTGTAAAAAATTACGAAAACGTAGAGTGTAAAATTCACGAATTAACATTTCCATTACGTAAAATTGTATTCTTTCGCAAAATTGTGCTTAATAATTTAGTTTCGTAAGACTTCAAATAGATATAGAGGCACATGAAATTAAGTGCCTTATGTAGCTCTTCCCACTACCTCCCACAGGATGGGTATGGTGTCCACTACAGCCCACAGGATGGGTATGGTGTCCACTATCGCCCACAGGATGGGTATGGTGTCCACTATCGCCCACAGGATGGGTATGGTGTCCACTATCGCCCACAGGATGGGTATGGGATTCACTACCTCCCACAGGATGGGTATGGTGTCCACTACAGCCCACAGGATGGGTATGGGGTCCACTACCGGCCACAGGATTGGTATAGGGTTCACTACCGCCCACAGAATGGGTATGGTGTCCACTACCGCCCACAGGATGGGTATGGGGTTCACCACCGTCTACAGGATGGGTATGGGCTCCACTACCGCCCTCAGGATGGGTATGGTGTCCACTGCCGCCCACAGGATGGGTATGGTGTCCACTACCGCCCATAGGATGGGTATGGGGTCCACTACCGCCCTCAGGATGGGTATGGGGGTTCCACTATCACGAACAGGATGGTTATGGGGTCCATTACCGCCCACAGGATGGGTATAGGGTCCACTACCGCCCACAGAATGGGTATAGGGTGCATAATAAACGAACTAAAACTCCATATATAAATTACTTGAAACCAGACAAAGAGGGTTACCCATAACCATTCCAAATTTGACAAAAGAACTCAATATTAAAAGCAAAATTAGAGTTCATAACACCATCACTCTCATCAATTCAATTAACGTAGATGCTGGAAGGGTCAAATATATATAGTATTTTAACTGCTGGTTAGTTAAATGACCAGCAGTTACTAAATTACTAAATTAAATAGTACTAAATTACTTACTAAATTACCAGTAAATCGTCCATCCGTTTTTCTCTGTTTCCGTTGATTTATTTTCATTATTTTATGTTCCATGTGGAATACCACTAAACATCTCCACTAAAAAAAATAAACACGAAACAAACATCTCTACTAAACATTTCCACGTGATAGTGTCTCCATCAAACATGTTTTATGAAATTATTATTTTCGGCAAACATCTATACCAGATATCTCACCCAAATATCTCCACCAAATATCTTTACCAAACATCTATATCAAACATCTCCCTCAAAAAAAATCCAACGAATATATATATATATATATATATATATATATATATATATATATATATATATATATATATATATATATATATATATATATATATATATATATTATATATATATATATGTCGTACCTAGTAGCCAGAACGCACTTCTCAGCCTACTATGCAAGGCCAAATTAGCCTAATAAGCCAAGTTTTCATGAAATAATTGTTTTTCGACTACCTAACCTACCTAACCTAACCTAACCTAACTTTTTCGGCTACCTAACCGAACCTAACCTATAAAGATATGTTAGGTTAGGTTAGGTATGGTTGGTTAGGTTTGGTCATATATCTACGTTAATTTTAACTCCAATAAAAAAAATTGACCTCAGATATAATGAAATGGGTAGCTTTATCATTTCATAAGAAAAAAATTTGAGAAAATATAATAATTCAGGAAAACTTGGCTTATTAAGCAAATCTGGCCTTGCATAGTAGGCAGAGAAGTGCGTTCTGGCTACTAGGTACGACATATATATATATATATATATATATATATATATATATATATTATATATATATATATATATATATATATATATATATATATATATATATATATATATATATATATATATATATATATTAGTATATTTTGGTAGCAGTCTTTCCTGTAGACATATATTATTAAATATGACCGAAAAAGTAAGATTAATAATTCTAACACGAATTTTCTTTATCTTTCTTACGTTTCTTTTCACTGTTGATGGTAATTCAAAGATCAATTCTCCAAAATTCATATATATATATATATATATATATATATTCAGTTATATATATATATATATATATATATATATATATATATATATATATATATATATATATATATATATATATATATATATATATATATACACAACCCGTTCTCGCAAATTCGTAAAGTCAATATTGACTTATTAACTACGTGCATAGGTGATATACTAAACATAATAGATACCCTTAAAAAGATTAGTAGAAAACACCGACCTTACCTAACCTTGTTAGTATCTTAAGATAAGCATCTTATTGCTTCGTAATTACAATTATTACTTAACCTATACCTATTATAGGTTAGGTAATAATTGTAATTACGAAGCAATAAGATGCTTATCTTAACATACTAAGTAGGTTAGGTAAGGTCGGTGTTTTCTATGAAGCTTTTCAAGGGAAACTATTATGTTAAGTATGTCACCTATGCACATATTTAATAAGTCAATATTGACTTATTAAATTTGCGAGAACGGGTTGCAATATATATATATATATATATATATATATATATATATATATATATATATATATATATATATATATATATATATATATATATATACATATTTTAAGCGTTTCTAAGAAGCAGACATGTCACCAAACATCTCCATGAAGCATTTCTACCAAGGAAATATCCCCCTCACACAACATTTCTAACTACAAATCATCACCACCCACCAAACATCACCACCAACCCTCACCACCAACCATCACCACCAAACATCACCACCAACCAAACATCACCACCAACCATCACCACCAACCATCACCACCAACCATCACCACCAAACATCACCACCAAACATCACCACCAACCATCACCACCAACCATCACCACCAACCCTCACCACCAAACATCACCACCAACCATCACCACCAAACATCACCACCAACCATCACCACCAACCATCACCACCAACCATCACCACCAACCATCACCACCAACCATCACCACCAACCATCACCACCAACCAAACATCACCACCAACCAAACATCACCACCAGCCATCACCACCAACCATCACCACCAAACACCACCACCAACCATCACCACCAACCATCACCACCAACCATCACCACCAACCATCACCACCAACCATCACCACCAACCATCACCATCAACCATCACCACCAACCATCACCACCAACCATCACCACCAACCATCACCACCAACCATCACCACCAACCATCACCACCAATCATCACCACCAACCACCACCAACCATCACCACCAACCATCACCATCAACCATCACCACCAACCATCACCACCAACCATCACCATCAACCATCACCACCAACCATCACCACCAACCATCACCATCAACCATCACCACCAACCCTCACCAACCAACCATCACCACCAACCATCACCACCAACCATCACCACCAACCATCACCACCAACTATCACCATCAACCATCACCACCAACCCTCACCAACCAACCATCACCACCAACCATCACCACCAACCATCACCATCAACCATCACCACCAACCATCACCACCAACCATCACCATCAACCATCACCATCAACCATCACCACCAACCATCACCACCAACCATCACCATCAACCATCACCACCAACCATCACCACCAACCATCACCACCAACCATCACCACCAACCATCACCATCAACTATCACCACCAACCATCACCACCAACCATCACCATCAACCATCACCATCAACCATCACCACCAACCATCACCACCAACCATCACCACCAACCCTCACCAACCAACCATCACCATCAACCATCACCACCAACCATCACCACCATCCATCACCACCAACCATCACCATCAACCATCACCACCAACCATCACCACCAACCATCACCATCAACCATCACCACCAACCATCACCACCAACCATCACCATTAACCATCACCACCAACCATCACCACCAACTATCACCATCAACCATCACCACCAACCCTCACCAACCAACCATCACCATCAACCATCACCATCAACCATCACCACCAACCCTCACCACCAACCATCACCACCAACCATCACCACCAACCATCACCATCAACCATCACCACCAACCCTCACCACCAACCATCACCACCAACCATCACCACCAACCATCACCATCAACCATCACCACCAACCATCACCACCAACCATCACCACCAACCATCACCACCAACCATCACCACCACCAAACACCACCACCAACCCTCACCACCAACCATCACCACCAACCATCACCACCACCAAACACCACCACCAACCCTCATCACCAACCATCACCACCAACCATCACCACCAACCATCACCACCAACCACCACCACCAACCATCACCACCAACCCTCACCACCAACCATCACCACCAACCATCACCACCACCAAACACCACCACCAACCCTCACCACCAACCATCACCACCAACCATCACCACCAACCATCACCACCAACCCTCACCACCAACCATCACCACCAACCATCACCACCACCAAACACCACCACCAACCATCACCACTAACCACTACCACCAACCATCACCACCAACCACCACCACCAACCATCACCACCAACCATCACCACCAACCACCACCAACCATCACCACCAACCCTCAACATCAACCATCACCACTAACCACCACCACCAACCACCACCACCACCAACCATCACCACCAACCATCACCACCAACCACCACCACCAACCATCACCACCAACCACCACCATCAACCCTCACCACCAACCACCACCACCAACCATCACCACCAACCACCACCACCAACCAGTGTTACCAGCTACAGAGATGCGTAACACCCAGATCCAGCCTTAAGACTAACTGCGTTCCCGCTGTATTAATTGCCCGATGAAGCCCATCAAATCTTCCTCATTGCGAACGCCAAACTTGTTTGCCCTTATTTATTTCCCAGGGACCAAGTAGTCGGGAACAAATTATCTTCTCTTTATGAGGCGGCGAGAGCACGATTTTGCCGAATAAATTTCCCCCAATTCTGTTAGGTCGATGAAACCATCGAAGGTTTTAATTGGCCGTAAATCGTGTTAAACCCGATTTAATTCTCGGACGGAACATCGGAGCGTTTTGTGTACCGGAGACCACAAGTCGAGTGAGGATGAAATATGTTCAGTGTGAACACAGAGCGGACGGCTGATAGCATCTTAGGGGGGGGGAGGGGGGGGGAAGGGGGGGGGAGGTCATTTTGGTTCTATGCTCGTTATTCTCCACCTAAATGTAAACAATGGCTGGCGAAAGCCGTACTTGAGGCGGCCTTTACTAACAGCTGTACCACCGCTGCCGCTCGCGTTACCTGCAGTCTGACGTTTCACGAAAATTAGCGCCTTAATCTACCTGAAACTGGGGGACGATAGGAGATAAATTACTCGGTCCTGCCTCTCCCTGCCTCTCCCTCACTATCCCGCGCCTTCTCTCCCTATCTCCCTCCATCCATACATCTCGTTCCTTCATCTCTTTTCTATTCTTTGTTAATATCTCTGGGTGATGTCACCCAGAGATGTCAGAATGATATCTTGCCCCCTCCCTCCCCCTGCTATCATTTCCCCCTTGACTCAATTCACCCCCATCCTCCCTCTAACCCCGCCTCTATCTCAACCCTCTTCCCTCCTCGCCGGCTTGTTATCCAGCCCCCTAACCTCCCTATCCTTTAGGACGTACTAAGAGAGGAAACTGCAGAGGACTTATGATCCATGCGAATGGAAGGGAACTATCAGGACAAAACGCCAAGCCATTGCGACTATGTAGCACTTGGAAAGGGTGACGATAAGGATTTGGGATGGGACGGGGGTGAGGGGAGGGGGCAGGAATGGTGTCCAACCGCTTGGACCGTCGGGGATTGAACGCCAACCTGTATAAAGCGAAACTGTCGCTCTGCCGCCCAGCTCAAGTGGTTAGGTAACTATCAGTTATAAATATAACTGATATTTACTCCCACCCAAACTCATTCCAATATTTGTCTTACCAACGCAAGAAGTAATCCAATAAGTGCTTTTCTGTTATGCTAACCGGTAAAGTGTTCCATTAATCAACAACATTTATTTCCAAACCAGTATTTACCCAGGTCTTTTCTGAATGCAATCGTAACCAATTTGTGACCACTGTTTCGTGCTTTACTGTTTGTTGAAATATTTAATATTAAAACTATATTAATATTTCCCCTTTGCCATACCCTTTATCTCCCCTCACCTTCTCATATACTTTTGCCAAACCTGAAAAAAGTTAAAAAGTAGAATAATGCAAAAAGAGAGAACATTGATAAGTCAACTTGTAGAAAAGAAAACCATAGCTGGACACTTACATAGAGAATCATACACATCCTTAGATTACTATGCCTACTCAAGGAGTGAAAAGTATGTAGTGGGAGTGTGGCGACTGTGATCATGCATGCAGCGACACAGAACCACTCAAGAATTAGATTGATTGATTGATGAAGATTAAGCCACCCGAGAGGTGGCACGGACATGAATAGCCCGTAAAAAGAATTAGATAACTACAACAGGAGTTTATAAATGCGGTGGCACCAAGAATTTTGGTCATGAGTAAAGAGATTCGGAAAGCAACACACCACATGCTGACCGATTACGGGCTATTCATGCCCATGCCATCTCTTGGGTGGCTTAATCTTGATCAATCCATCAATCAATGCTGACCGAGAGTAATTAGCCCGGGCTCCTCAACCATGTCCTCCAAGCACAGCGAAGTCTAACAACCTCGTAACAACCATGTCCCACACCAAAGACCTTTGGTGTGGTACAGATGATTGATTAATGAAGATTAAGCCACCCAAAAGGTGGCACGGGCATGAATAGCCCGTAAGTGGTGGCCCTTTTGAGCCATTACCAGTATCAAGAGCTGATACTGGAGATCTGTGAAGGTGCGATTGCACCCTGCGTGACAGGAGATGTCTCCCTTGTGAATGTGTTAAGATGAAGATGAAGCCACCCAAAAGGTGGCACGGGCATGAATAGCTCGTAAGTGGTGGCCCTTTTGAGCCATCACCAGTATCAATAGATGATACTGAAGTAACGAAATAACTGAAGGAACTCTTTGTGATGAGTGCCACAGACTCAGACACACACAGCACCGCTCCTGTACCAGGTAAGTCCACTACGGGCTCACCATAGCCCGTGCTACTTCGAACTTTTTTCGTGTAGCTGAATCTATAACAACAACAACAGACTCAGACAAGAGCTCATCACAGACTGTAAAAGAGGCAGCAGCAGTGTGTGTGGACTCCTTGCCTTAGTGTTCAACGCCTCACTAGAAATAGCGGACCTATTTGAGATCTTACAAACAGAAGAGAGAAAGAAAAAAAATATGAGTCACTGAATTACCTATCACAAAGTAACACTAATAAGTGCTCAGTGAACACTTAGAACGTATGAACATTTGTCTACAATCATCAATATGAATTCAGGGAACGAAAATCCTGCTCGATCAACATATTAGAGTTCAACGACACGATGATCCCCAACGGAGGAGAAGCATATGGGTAAATTTCATCTTCCAAGATTGCCAGAAGACTTTAGACAGTGTTCCTCAAAACCCATTTCAATGTAAACCAGAGAAAACCATGTTGATGTCTGAGAAAATGGCTAAGTTGGATGAGGGAATATCTTTCAGGAAGGAGGCAATGATTTGCAATGTGAGGGAGTTATATCCAGAAAGGATTGAGGCAATGCTCAGAGTACCACAGTGGTCAGAACTAGAGTCAATCCAATTCCTCACACTCGTGACCAAACATATAAAAATAAGTTCATTAACATCAATGCTTCCTGATGATGCCAAAACTCATGACAAACTAGAACATAGGAGGACTGCAATATACTGGAAACTGAATTAATCAGAAATGGTCTGACAGAGAACTACAAACATATGCCAGATTATAAAGACAGGAATTAGAGTGAAAAAACACGTAAAATAGAACATAACGAAGGAAAGGAACTTTCCTAAGTCAGGAAAGAGCAGGACATGGAACCCATAATATCACCACTAACATCAGCGACACTCAACAGTAAAGGAACGTCTACACCAAATACGAAGCGTCTGGAGACCCCCTCAAGAACCTTGAGTAAAGGGTCTTATAAAAGGCTATTTACATCCTCAAGACTCAGAAGAAGTAGAGGGGAACGATGGGAAAGGAGTAGGGGAGGGGAAGGAAGGGGAGAGGTCGATCTCTATATTGAGTACTGCATTAAGTACAATACATCATGGTATTCAATGATGCCTTGATGCTTGGGACAAACTTCACTTCACCTCAAGACTCATTCTTCAATTTGTGCCACTGGCATGCCCCAGGAAACACAGAATTAAACTAGAAAAGGTGTAAACATATACAAATCAGGGGGATTAAGCTATGAAAAAACTGAGAGACATGATAACGATGTACAAGATTCCCAGGTAAATTGACCATCAAGTACACAGAGAAGCAATGTTTAAAGTAACGAGCAGTGTAACGACGAGACATAAATGGAAACTGAAGGTACAAATGAGGCAAAGACTTGCCAAACGAACTAATTCAGGTTAAAGAGAGTAAATAAATGGAATCTATTAGACAAGGAAGGTTTCAAAGCCAATTCGATGCATAAATTTAAATAATTTTTGTTTAGAAACACGAGTGAAAGGATCGTAGCACTGAACTACACTGTCCCGTACAAGATTGATTGATTGATAAAGATTAAGCCACCCAAGAGATGGCACGGGCATGAATAGCCCATAAGTGGTGGCCCTTTTGAGCCATTACCAGTATCAAGGGCTGATACTGGAGATCTGTGGAGGTGCGACTGCACCCTGCGTGACGGGAGATGTCTCCCCCGTCCCGTACAAGCACATGTCCAAGTTACTAGATTGATTGATTCATGAAGAGTAAGCCACCCAAAAGGTGGCACGGGCATGAATAGCCCATAAGTGGTGGCCCTTTTAAGCCATTACCAGTATCAAGAGCTGATACTGGAGATCTGTGGAGGTGCGAATGCACCCTGCATGACGGGAGATGTCTCCCTTGTGAATGTGTTAAGATGAAGATGAAGCCACAGAAAAGGTGGCAGGGGCATGAATAGCCCGTAAGTGGTGGCCCTTTTGAGCCATCAGGAGATCTGTGGAGCCAAGTTATTATACCTGGGTGAACACATGTAGGTAGGTACATACCATCTCACCCACTTCCCCACACCTACCCATGCCACTTAACCCTTACCTTACTGAAGCCTCCCACAAGCCACTTACCTTAATTACCTGCAGGGTAGTGGTCACGGCCCCTCAGCAAATTAGGCCACGCCTCTTTTCCAAATTAGGCCCCGCCCCCTTCATCTCCCGCCCACGCCCGGTGTCCGAAGATAAGATGCTACATCAGGTCAGGTCAGGATGCTGGGTCTTTGGGAGAAGAATATTACTCTATGTTCAACTTTACTTTCAAAATGGCGAGTTAGATTGCACTGTTGGAATGTTAAATTAAGTGTGAGGTATTAATAGTTTGTTTAAGAATTTTATTATTATGCTCATGCAATAGTTTATTTTATTTGTAAATTTAGTTTTCCTTGCGTCAATTTATTTTATATATATATATATATATATATATATATATATATATATAAATATATATATATATATATATATATATATATATATATATATATATATATATATATATATATATATATATATATATATATATATATATATATTTCTTCTGAAGATGATTTCTTCTGACCTTCTGAAGATGTATTTAATATACGAAAGTACTTAAGGAAATTTCCTGTTTCATTTTTCCTCCGTGGTCTGACATTGTCACATTCTTAATCACGTGTATATTTTCGTGATATACACACATATATATATATATATATCAATCCTGGGAGAGGATTGGAGTTCTGGTGGGTTAAATACCCCAGAATTCCTACCTCTCTTATGGCTTTGAAGTATAGTGTAGTGGATACAGCATGCAACTGCCACCTTGTTGGCCAGTGTTCGAGTCTCCTGGTGGGTTGAGTGTCTAAAAAGTTATACACTTCAGCTACTGGAATATGGTAGTCTGTGCATATATATATATATATATATATATATATATATATATATATATATATATATATATATATATATATATATATATATATATATATATATAGATATATATATATATATATATATATATATATATATATATATATATATATATATATATATATATATATATATACAGAAAATCCACAAAAAAATTGGAAAGGAAGATGAACTTTCGGCCGTTTGACAGCCATTGTCAACACCAGACTGAGACGACGAAACGTTCATCTTCCTTTCCAATTTCTTTGTGGATTTTCCGCGTACAAATGATCAGTCTTTCGTGATCGTCAATTGCATTTATATATATATTAAACGTTTGAACCTTGTAGGTTCGAAACGTCGTGTAAATTTATACTAAGTGTAATACATTCTACGGTTATTCGTTATTATTTTAGACAAACTCGAACAATTATGACACTTGGAGAAGTCCTCTTGCAATTAAACCAAGATAAAAGAGCACTAGTCAGAGGAATAAAAGCCCCAAACAAGAAAATAATAAACTCGTAGTACGCAGTCATATTCAAAGACGCATGTCTAAATGAAAGCCTAATGCCAGTATACATCTCTATGTATATCACATTCAAAGCCTTGAAAATATTTTCGAACTCAGAAAAATATGGCAAATCTAAAATAGTTTTTTGGACGAATTTTCTCAATGAATATATTATTATAATATGTAAGAAGTGCTTTGCTACGGCAAACTTCCAAAAAAATCAGTGGATAACAAAGCTTGAGACCAATGGAATAAGTATTCTTAAACTTCTTATCCAAGAATTCTGGGCTAACAATCCGAAGAGTTCTTAGATACGTAGAGGAAAAAAATTATTGTTTCACATTTTATCTACGCTGAGAAATTATGAAAATAAGATCAATTATTCGTCGGCTTTCAGAAAACACTAAACTTTAGTGACATGGTGTATAAACATTAAATCACTTAATCTTTCCATTTTATTGTTCGACGTTTCGTCATCAATGTGACACCTTCAGGAACACACTCAATGTTCAACACACAGGTATATTGAGCTCACAAGATTGATTGATGACGATTAACTCACCCAAGAGGTGGCACGGGCATGAGTAGCCCGTCAGAGCTTATAGCAGCTATCAGCTAACAGCAGCTTATAGGATGTTGTTGTTATAGATTCAGCTACTCGAAACAAGTTCCAAGTAGCACGGGTTATGGTGAGCCCGTAACTTACTTGGCACAGGAGCGGGGCAAATAGCACGGGTTATGGCGAGCCCGTAGTGGACTTACCTGACACAGGAGCGGTGCTGTCTGAGCTTATAGGAGAAATCTAGATATTTACAAGTGTAGATACACCTCATTGTACGATTCATCTAACCTTGTTCGTCGTAGGGAGCGCCAGAATATAGTGAGAGGATTGATTGATTGATGAAGATTAAGCCACCCAAAAGGTGGCACGGGCATGAATAGCCCGTAAGTGGTGGCCCTTTTGAGCCATTACCAGTATCAAGAGCTGATACTGGAGATCTGTGGAGGCGCGACTGCACCTTGCGTGACGGGAGATGTCTCCCGTGAGTGAGAGGAGGATTGTTGCCTGACTCCGGCTTCTATCCGTCCGCCAGGTCTGCCATCTTCGCTCTGGATCAATGGAGGACCATCAAATAGCGGTTTGCTTGAAGTCTAGTTCATCTGGATGTTGATTACTGTTGACAGCTCCCGAATGACCACAGTCTCAAGCGTATGAAGCCTCATACGATCGTCGGTACGTGTGATTATTGTCGTGTCTTTCACTGTCTTGGCGAACCAGGATGGTGTTGTGGTGTTGAGAATGATGTTGCTTAGTTCCTCCCTCTTGCAAATGAAGTGTAATATGTCTACTCAGTGTGCAGACGAGGAGTCACAATAACGTGGCTGAAAAATGTTGACTAAATCACACACTAGAAAGTGAAGGGACGACGACGTTTCGGTCCGTCCTGGACGATTCTCAAGTCGATTGGACCATTCACAATCGACTTGAGAATGATCCACGACGGACCGAAACGTCGTCGTCCCTTCACTTTCTAGTGTGTGGTCTGGTCAACGTCTACTCAGTGTGTTCGTGGTATGCACAATGTAACATATATTTCTGAGCGCACCATCTCCAGAGCTGCTTTTGTATTGAGAACGTAAGAAGGACATGAGAATAAAGGTAACTACAGAGGGCCTATTGGCCCATACGATGCAGCTCATTTTTATAACCATCCATTCCCACAAATCGGAATTTGTAGTGAAATTGTATTGATACACTACAGAGAACTCCCATGAAATCGTAATTTAAAAAAACTGTATTAATAGCTATATTTTCATATTTGCAATAATATTATTATCATTTTCGGTCATGTAAAAAAAAAAAATCGATGCCAGCGACGAAAGAAATTGATCAGAGGAGGAGGAGGAGGAGGAGGTGCTTACTGTTAGAGCCGGTTGAGCCGCATACAGATGGCTCGCTTATCCCCCAGAGCTCATTAGGTGAGCATGTCTCCCTGTCCGGAGCGCCAGTGAAAAATAAAGTAAGCCGGCTATAGTATCGTACCATCCGGCCCAGCGTGCGTTACCAACCCCCCCCCCCCCCGCCCCCGCCCCCGCGCCATCCGGGCAGCGCCACAAACAGATCGCGCTGTTCACCTGTTTTCAGGATCCTGTGGTGCCCCGCAAGATTAGTAGTGAAATGTTTGTGTTTCTGTAACATTTAAAACTCGTCATTGGTGCTGCTGTTAAGTCTCCTCGTTGGTGCTTGTTGTGGTGGTGAGGGATAGGGGGGGGGGGGAGGAGGGAAGGGTGATTTGGGAATCGTGAGAGCGAAATATAGTTAGCCTGTGGGTCGTAATATCACATGATCCGAGCGTGCAGTATCGTGAACCCAATACAATCGTTAACGTACCCTGGAGGAGCTGCGTTGGGGCCCAGCTCTGGTGGTGAGGAGGGGAGAAGGATGCAGTGCTTGCTTACTTACTTGCTTGCTTGCTTGCTTGCTTAGCTCTTGCCTGTTGTCTTCCTTTCCTCCCGCTCATTTTTCACTATCTTCCTCATACGCTCGCGTTAACCCTTGCTCCACTGCACTGAAATCTCTCATCTGAACACTACTCCACCCCCCCCTGCTTCAAGACTACACTCCGTGCTTCAAGACTACACTCCATGCTTCAAGACTACACTCCGTGCTTCAAGACTCCACTCCCCTGCTTCAAGACTCCACTCCCCTGCTTCAAGACTACACTCCCTGCTTCAAGACTCCATTCCGTGCTTCAAGACTACACTCCGTGCTTCAAGACTACACTCCGTGCTTCAAGACTACACTCCGTGCTTCAAGACTACACTCCGTGCTTCAAGACTACACTCCGTGCTTCAAGACTACACTCCGTGCTTCAAGACTACACTCCGTGCTTCAAGACTTCACTCTTCCAATATACAACCTCCACACATTTCCTATCTCACTCCACCGAACCCAGCCCCTGAACACCCACTCCGCCCACGTTCTCTTCCCTTATACATCCACTCCACCCACGTTCACCCATCTTGAACACGCATCTACTTTGAAGATGAAGTGGACCCCCACTGCCAACTCAACACCATCTACCTTCCTCTTGATATAGACCCACGCCATAAACCCCTACCACATCCAACTCACTCCCCCACTATCCAAGAAACACCCACACTCATCCAACACTCAGCCATCCCCGCCCACACTCATCCAACACCCAGTCATCCACGCCCACACTCCAGCCTCTTCCCCCCTCCCCCCCCTCATCTGCAAGCCAACCATCTCTAGGACTTTTAATTACAAGTAGATTAGTGGGCGTAGAAATGCTTCCCGCCCGATCGTATCTCCAGACACCCAACACCGCCCACTCTGATGAAAACACGCCCACAGTCCCGCCCTCTTGGGAAATCGACGGCGCCTTGACACTCCAATTTCTCCAAGGTATCTTGAGAGAGAGAGAGAGAGAGAGAGAGAGAGAGAGAGAGAGAGAGAGAGAGAGAGAGGGAGAGAGAGAGAGAGAGAGAGAGAGGGAGAGAGAGAGAAAGGTACCTTGAGAGAGAGAGAGAGAGAGAGAGAGAGAGAGAGAGAGAGAGAGAGAGAGAGAGAGAGAGAGAGAGAGAGAGAGAGAGAGAGAGAGAGAGAGGGAGAGAGAGAGAAAGGTACCTTGAGAGAGAGAGAGAGAGAGAGAGAGAGAGAGAGAGAGAGAGAGAGAGAGAGAGAGAGAGAGAGAGAGAGAGAGAGAGAGAGAGAGAGAGAGAGAGAGAGAGAGGGGGGGGGAGAGAGAGAGAGGGGTAGAGAGAGAGAGGGAGAGAGAGAGAGAGAGAGAGGGAGAGAGAGAGAGAGAGAGAGAGAGAGAGAGAGAGAGAGAGAGAGAGAGAGAGAGAGAGAGAGAGAGAGAGAGAGAGAGAGAGAGAGAGAGAGAGAGAGAGCCGCTCAGTGGTTGTTAACTACAGACCAGTATCACTGCTCTCCATTACTGGTTAAATTCTCGAAACATTAACCTCTAAGCAAATGATATAATGTTTTGACCATCATTGGACTACAATGTGATCAACAGTATGGTGTAAGAAAAGGCCGATCTGCTGCTGATCTCTTACTAAATGTTTCCACTAAGGCCCATCTGTCACTGGACGAGTCCAAGATCAGCTGTGTTGTTGCTCTAGACACAGCAGGAGCCTGTGATCGGGTCTGGCATTCTGGATTAGTTGTGAAGCTTCAAACACTAGGCATCTCAGGCTCTGTCTTAGAGCTAATAAAGGACTTCCTTCAAGAACGGACTCTAAGAGTAATCCTCAATGGAGCAGAATCTGAAAGCCACTCAATTGGTACCAGCGTCCCACAGGGTAACGTGCTTGGCCCTCTGCTGTGGAATGTCTATTTCAACGATGTACTTCTCTTGAATGATGCTCAAGCGTATGCTGATGACTGCACACTAACCTTGACATCTGTTAAGGAAGAAATGCCAACTAGTACAACACTCATTAATCACAAACTTACATCGATTTCCACCTGGGGACGGTAGATGGCAGGTCACATTTGTGGCTGAGAAGACACAGGTGATGATGATAACTAGCCTGCACATTACAATTCGGTCAGGCTTGCAAATGGGGGCCAAACACCTAGAGTTCAGAGATGAAACTGACATATTAGGCATGAAGTTCGACTCTTCCTTGACAATGAAGAGCTACGTGCTTAACCTTGCTCAAAGGGCAGTCAGGAAACTAACAGCCCTACGACGCATCTCATATCTCGATAGCAGGGGCTGCAAAGTCTTATATAATGCTCAACATCGCTCTTATCTTGAGTATGTATACCCCCTCTCCTGGATTCCCTCCCCTCCATCATCCATCAGATTTTTGGACAAAGTTGAGAACCTTGCAAGAAGACTCATCTCAAGTCTTGGTCAAGTCTGGTGAGAATGGTCTGAACATCGACGCCTCCAACACCGTCGTGATGTTGGTCTCAGCCGTCAACAGCCTCATGCTGGAAGTGCCTTTCTCATGAACATCACTCATTCAGCGATTATTCATTCCTGGGCTGACTTATATCTGGAACGTGTTTGCTCAACAGGTTAATACACGGGAGATCAGTTTAACTGATCACATGAAGGCTCTGTCACACAGTTGTTTACAGGCTCATCCTGTTCCTTATATGATTGTTACTTACAGCTAATTAAAGATCATACCTAACAGAAAAACTCTATGGGCAGGATTCAGATGAGCTGAGGTAGGATAACAGCTCTTGCTTGCAGTTTCACTAGGTACTTCAACTGGCAGCCTGGGCTAATGAACCCTAGTCTTTGGGTGAAAAAAAAGATAAGGGAGCACGAGAGGTACAGAGAGAGAGAGAAACAGAGAGAGAGAGAGAGAGAGAGAGAGAGAGAGAGAGAGAGAGAGAGAGAGAGAGAGAGAGAGAGAGAGAGAGAGAGAGAGAGAGAGAGAGAGAGAGAGACAGAGACAGAGACAGAGACAGAGACAGACAGAGACAGAGACAGAGACAGACAGAGACAGAGACAGAGGATTTATTTAGACACGAACAAATGTTATGAGACACCTAATCTCATCCAGTTAAAATGTTATTTAGTTCAGACACACGTCAACAGGCACAGGTAATGTTGCGGTATACCTAAGTTAGCAGTCCTACACGTCACTACAGCACCCGCTGTAACGGCAGCCACACGTTACAGTAGTGTGGTCAAACAATGCGCAAACCTGAGGAGTCACTGCATTAGCTTAAATGTCTGGCCAATGTCAGGGAGTTGGGGGAGGGGCTTCATTACCAATGTTGGAGATTTCACACACAGCTTCGTTAACATTTATCATCTTCATGTGGTTATTGTGCTTGACGCACTTCTTGACGACAGGGCTCCTGAGACCGTAGCTGAGATCGCCGGTTATAGCCCATGAATGCGTCGAGACAGGCTGGGCCGGGTGGAGTGGAGGGTTTAATTGATGTCTGCTTCAGTAAATCTGTACCCGCCCAACTTAATGATGTGGTCATCCCCGTTCTTCATAATATGCATAAATCCTGGCGCCTTAATAATGATATGCGCAATGTAGAGTTATCAATGACTGGCTGTTTTCCCCCCTTTTTCACTTCGTGATGCAGTGTCTGGACTCCCTATTAATACAACATAGCTGTCAGTCCGGTATAATTGTGGGGGACCTCAACCAGTATCTCATACAGAGGCACTCTGGTGAACGTTTAGCAGTTTTAAACCTTGAAAATTTGTGTGAGCTTTTTGTACTTATATATCAGCCTCTTCCCTTGGTCCTGCCGACCCCGATGGCTGGCTTCACTACACTTACTATCACGACAGATCGAGATGAAGAATCAACCTGCAAAATCTGGCTCGTGAACAAGGGGAACATTGCAAGCCTCTGCTCACACCTAGAAACAACGGAAAGGAATGCCATGCTACAGGGGAATGTCAACAGCCAAGCTAACACCTTATAACTAGTCGCATCATACTGAACCTCCAGCACAAGTATATCCCTTCGGAGTGAGTATGTGGCCTCTGATCACCCGGGTATCGTCGCCTCGTGGGAGTATGTGGCCTCTGATCACCCGGGTATCGTCGCCTCGTGGGAGTATGTGGCCTCTGATCACCCGGGTATCGTCGCCTCGTGGGAGTATGTGGCCTCTGATCACCCGGGTATCGTCGCCTCGTGGGAGTATGTGGCCTCTGATCACCCGGGTATCGTCGCCTCGTGGGAGTATGTGACCTCTGATCACCCGGGTATCGTCGCCTCGTGGGAGTATGTGGCCTCTGATCACCCGGGTATCGTCGCCTCGTGGGAGTATGTGGCCTCTGATCACCCGGGTATCGTCGCCTCGTGGGAGTATGTGGCCTCTGATCACCCGGGTATCGTCGCCTCGTGGGAGTATGTGGCCTCTGATCACCCGGGTATCGTCGCCTCGTGGGAGTATGTGGCCTCTGATCACCCGGGTATCGTCGCCTCGTGGCAGCTCATGCCAAAATCAAAGACCTGATGGGGATCTAAAAGGCATATCGTTCGGCCCGCAACAGGAACAGGTGTAGAAGACTCTATCGTAAAATGAAAGTGGGTTCAAAAGTAAACTATATGAAGATGGGGAATCAGAAACTAGAAGAAAATTTGCATCAGGAACAGTTGGATCTAAAGCGTTGTGGTCTCTAACTATAAAGATCGCCAGGATACTCATCTCAGTACACAATCCCGCCACACAATCTTGGAAAGAAGCTATTTGCTGCCAAGATGCAAATTACGTGATCCTGAAAGATAACCTCCTGGTGGGCATTTCTCCACACTGCTGACATTTCCTCTCATCCACATCTTAAAACACGCGACATAAGCAACACGGTCTGACCAGATATGGTCAATTCAAAACCTATTCGATGGTTGTGCTGACCTGTCGGCTCCGCCTCTCACACGTCTGCGCCCAACCACTCGGGCTGGACAGTAAACGACGATCTCGCATCATGTAGGTCGGCGTTCAATCCCCGACCGTCCAAGTGGTTGGGCACCATTCCTTTTCCCCGTCCCATCTCAATTCTTTATCCTGACCCCCCTTCCAAAGGCTATTTGGTCGTAATGGCTAGGAGTTTTCCGCTGATAATTCCATCCCTCCCTCTCACACTCCTGTATGAATTCTGTCTATCTGAATGACTTTGGCACTCCCTATAGAAGACATGAGAGAAGTTGCGGATTTCTCAGCTTAAGTGCACACCCGACATGCAAAGTTACTTACACGTGCCAGTGGATATGGATAAGCGTTAATTCAGGTTGGACAACCATCCGGTTGGATATCCCTGAAGAACTGTTTTCAGTTGGAGTCTAGATATAGTACGATGGCCAGCATAAGATATCGAGTTATGCTACAAGGTCAGGGAAACCTGATCGAGCTTGTGCTTAGCCTATGGGTGATCAGCCATCTTGGAATATGGCTGGTGCAAGGCAAGGTAGACAGCAGGTAAGGCTGCCACCGGACCTCAGTATCAGGGGGTCACCACCTGACCTCAGTACCAGGGCCGCCACCTGACTTCAGTATCAGGGGGTCACCACCTGACCTCAGTATCAGGGCCGCCACCTGACCTCAGTATCAGGGGGTCACCACCTGACCTCAGTATCAGGGCCGCCACCTGACTTCAGTATCAGGGGGTCACCACCTGACCTCAGTATCAGGGCCGCCACCTGACCTCAGTATCAGGGAGTCACCACCTGACCACAGTATCTGGCAGCAAGTTTGGTCAACTCGCCCCACACTGACATCATGCAAACTCTCAAAATGAATCAATCATCTGAGAAGTTAATGTAGATGCTAACCTTTGAGTGACGAATTCATATATAGAGATTCGCGGAGGTTAGGAAGTTAGGTAGTAGGAAGTTAGGTAGTAGTTAGTAGTTAGGTAGTAGGAAGGTAGGAAGTTAGTTAGGTATTCTCGGCAAGGCAGCCACAACAGATACATATCTCTGTCCCAGGCCGAGATAGAGCCATGAAGCCTAGGTGAATGGGATGAAGAAGTCTTGGTACATGAAGCTGTATCATGTGAAGGAGATATTTATGTTTTGTGTATGCGAATAATGCCGGAGTATCCGTGAACCTTCTCCCTCATAATAACTGCCATACCTCGTCAAGGTACCATTTTTAAGCTGGCAGTACATATGTAAGTTTGATGTGAATCCACCCTCTTCCTCTTTGCCTAAATCCAGCTTGAGTCAGACGTGAGCAATATCTGGCAGAGTTTATTTGGAGGTCTCTGTTGGTGGTGAGTCACCAAGGTCTATGTTGGTGGTGAGTCCCCAAGGTCTATGTTGGTGGTGAGTCCCCAAGGTCTATGTTGGTGGTGAGTCCCCAAGGTCTATGTTGGTGGTGAGTCCCCAAGGTCTATGTTGGTGGTGAGTCCCCAAGGTCTATGTTGGTGGTGAGTCCCCAAGGTCTATGTTAGTGGTGAGTCCCCAAGGTCTATGTTGGAGGTGAGTCCCCAAGGTCTATGTTAGTGGTGAGTCCCCAAGGTCTATGTTGGAGGTGAGTCCCCAAGGTCTATATTGGTGGTGAGTCCCCAAGGTCTATGTTGGTGGTGAGTCCCCAAGGTCTATGTTAGTGGTGAGTCCCCAAGGTCTATGTTGGAGGTGAGTCCCCAAGGTCTATGTTGGAGGTGAGTCCCCAAGGTCTATGTTGGTGGTGAGTCCCCAAGGTCTATGTTGGTGGTGAGTCCCCAAGGTCTATGTTGGAGGTGAGTCCCCAAGGTCTATGTTGGAGGTGAGTCCCCAAGGTCTATGTTGGTGGTGAGTCCCCAAGGTCTATGTTGGAGGTGAGTCCCCAAGGTCTATGTTGGTGGTGAGTCCCCAAGGTCTATGTTGGAGGTGAGTCCCCAAGATCTATGTTGGTGGTGAGTCCCCAAGATCTATGTTGGTGGTGAGTCCCCAAGGTCTATGTTGGTGGTGAGTCCCCAAGGTCTATGTTGGAGGTGAGTCCCCAAGGTCTATGTTAGTGGTGAGTCCCCAAGGTCTATGTTAGTGGTGAGTCCCCAAGGTCTATGTTGGAGGTGAGTCCCCAAGGTCTATGTTGGTGGTGAGTCCCCAAGGTCTATGTTAGTGGTGAGTCCCCAAGGTCTATGTTGGAGGTGAGTCCCCAAGGTCTATGTTAGTGGTGAGTCCCCATGGTCTATGTTGGTGGTGAGTCCCCAAGGTCTATGTTGGTGGTGAGTCCCCAAGGTCTATGTTAGTGGTGAGTCCCCAAGGTCTATGTTAGTGGTGAGTCCCCAAGACAACAGACATCTCGATAAGTAGCGACACACTTGAGCTGCAGGTTCTTGCTCTGAACACCTGGCTTCTTGGACAGCCGCTGTGTGCTATTAGCATCATTACAACTCGTGACACTACAAAGCAGAGATGCTATAAAGAAGGTGAAGTTCGAATATCAGATGTAAAGCTCCAGTGCACACAAAGAAGAGTCGTTCAGTGTCTAGTAACTACGCACCAGTGTCACAGCTTTCAATTACTGGTCAAAATTATTGAGGAAATAATATCTCAACAAATAGTTTTTTTTACTATCATTGGTTATTATGTGGTTGACAATATGGTTCAGAAAATGTCATTCTATTGTTGAACTCTTGCTACATACCTCCATGACGTGGCATTAGTCACAGAATGAGCTCAAGATCAGCTTTGTTGCACTCAGCGTTGCTCCCACCTTTGGCCAGGTATGGCACTCTGGATTACCAGCTTAAGCATCAAGTAATCGATATCTCAGACTTTATTTTACCGCTAGTAAAGAACTACCATCAAGAACGGATTCTAAGAGTAGTCCTCAATGGAGTAGAATTCTTATAAAGTCACTCAATTGGTGTGAGTGTATCCCATGATATTGTGCTTGGCTCTTTACTGTGATATTTCTTCTCCAATGATTTTTTACACCTCATTCCTGATAGTTCTGGTCAAAGCTGATGACTGTATTCTAACCATTGCATATGGGGAAAGAAGACATACCAACTTGTTAATAACAACTTAATAACGATGGTTATTAATAACAAACTCTCAGCAATACCTTTCTGAGGAAGGCGATGGCCTGTCACATTTGCGGCTGAGAAAACAGAAGTGATGATAAGAAAACCGCATAATTGGGGAAATCGAAGAGGCACGCAAATAAATTGCAAGGATTACGCTAGCACTGTGGCACATCTTGCACCTTCTTGACAGCAGGGATTGCAAAAATCTTACATGAAATAAAAAATCGCTCTGAGCTTCAACATGCTCAGCTCTTCTCCTTTTCAATGTGCACTCCGCTTCATTTATCAGAAGTTTGGGCAAAGTGAAGAACCGTGTGAGAAGGCTCATCTCTATGGCCTTGACCCGTTCTAGTAGAACTGGTCAGACCATCTGAGCCTGTAACTCCGGCGAGATGGTGGTGAACTAATTATTAAGTACACGGCCAACATTCTCAAAGTTCATCACATGACCCAACATCGTGGACAACCAGACGTTGCCACCTGTAACACCTGTAGCTCATCCATAAATGGCCTCATGCTGGAGATGCCTTTCTCAAGAACATCACTCCGTCAGCGATCATTCATTCCAAGACTGTCTCGCATCTGGAACTTGTTCGCTCAACAGATACATACATGTTAAATGAAGTCAATTGACTATATGAAAGCTCTTCCCTTCTGGAGACGTTTTCTGTAAAGGAGGGAGGGAATTATCAAAAGGAAAGCGCCAAGCCATTACGACTATATAGCACTTGGAATGGGTCAGGATAAGGATTTGGGATGGGACGGAGGGAAGGAATTATGCCCAACCACAGTAATAGATGCCATACCCCGTCAAGGTACCATTTTGAATCTCTCTCTAAAGGAGAGATTCATAATTCAGTGTGTCGGGGGACAGGCAGCCAGTCATTTATAAATACTATGCCTATATCGAGGTCCCCCAATCAAAGGTCGAATTACTGACCCCGTCCAACCATTTGTGCTGGACGGTAGAGCAATGGTCTCGCTTCATGCAGGTCGGCGTTCAATCCCCGACCGTCCAAGTGATTGGTCACCATTCCTTTCCCGCCGTCCCATAAGTAATCCTTATCCTGACCCTTTCCCAGTGCTATATAGTCGTAATGGCTTGGTGCTTTCCCCTGATAATTTCCTCCCAGGATGCAACCCCACACAAAGATAACTAACTCCTGGTTACCTATTTACTGCTGGGTGAACAGGAGAATTTGGTGATAGGAACTGCACCCAGCCATTTCTGTCTCGCCTGGGGATTCGAACCCGGTATTCTCGATTGCAAGTCAAGAACGATCCCGACTGTACAACCGGGACCACTTTTTTTCGTCATCTTCTTGATCTACAAGAGTTACACCACATGTGCTCTACACACTAAAACACTCTTCTAACCTCAACTCTTCCCGGTGTTCCGTGAAAAACTATACAACACTACTGTCTCCTTAATTCTCAAGAAAACGCTTGGATTAATTGTTGTGCACAGTTACTCAGAGGAATATCTAGTGATCAATCCATGCTGGTCTGTCTCCAGCCGAGTCTCAATACCCTCCACCCTCCCCCCCAGCCTCTGTGGAAGTAGTCTCTGAGGAAGAAAAAATCACACTGGTCACGCGACTGATTTGTAGACGTCTCTGCTAAAGTTTTGTTCTACACATGAGCCAAGAGTCTCCTGCGGCAGCTTACCGCGGGCCTAGACACACACCTTCACGGCCTATAGCCGCTTTCAGACATGGCTCGTGTGGTCCAGGGTGTCTCCCAGGGTCCTGGGTCCGTCCGAAGTACAGCCTCGACGCCTGGATGTTTACCCGTGGTCGGCTGCGAACTAAAATCCGCTTGCCAATGGACTGAGATCGAGGTGCTCTCTGTCTCATAGACGGACGGTGCTGACGGGGGACGAGCCGCTCGCTAACCGCAACACCTGTCAGACAGATGGTCTCTATGGTGGCTATAAATGAGACGGAGGAAGTCTAGGCCATATGTCATCATCTGTCCTTGTGGGTATCTTTTTGGATCCTGTTCAAATACCTTTTTCATTCCTCTGCGAACGGTTTCTCCAGTTCCCTTTGAACAAGTCTAGACAGTAAGTAAGATTACAACAACATTATTCCATTTCACAGCTGTTTTCCTTGTACCAGCCTGAGTTACACTAATGACTTCCCGGACAGCTGAACCAATGTTCTCTGTTTTCACATTATACAGCAACAATCTCTTTGTCAGCTACACCATTTCTGTATTTGAATAATTGTCTACACCACAGGACTAGTACCACATCATTAACACAAATACAATGTAATGTTCAGAGCAGAATTGATTGTAAGTGCTAAATATATTGTGGACCAATAGGTGATATTACTGTTTACAAAGTTATTCAGTAATATCTATACACAATGGGTATAATTCTGCACTTAAAATGTTCTAAGTTGACCGCTACAAACAGGAACAAACAGTACTAATATCGGCTGCTACATTTCCACTTCAGCGACTAGATTCAGACTTTCAGTCCAATTAACATAAATGACATCTCGACTCTCATCTTATCAAACGCCTCCATCATGTAACTCCGAATCCACTCAAGACTATTTTGGGCATCGAAGTCAATGTCCAATGCGATCCGAACGCTGTTTTGGTCACTTCTGTCCAGGTTATGCCCCTCCTCACATGGTTGGACCGTGTCCCTCGCTGTGTCTTAGAAACACATCTCAAACATTGTCACACTGTGTTAAGGGGCGCTGTTTTATGGGTGTGTGTGGTAATTGACATTAATTATTTCAATTAGTCTGCCTATTTCTCTGATCGCCTCACAAAATATTCAAAATAATTGCTGGATTTTAGAGTGGATAATGATTTTTTTGTTCGTTGTAGATCATAACTGATTTTAATATCCATGCTACAGAATAGGCACAAAAATACACTTGACTGATTATTGCAGATCTGTACGTATATCTAAACTACATTTTAACGTATTGAGAAAGAGGGAAATTATGTAAATGTTGACGTTCATATTCAATTGAAATACGCAAAATAATAAGCATTCATATGGCAACAGCTGGTGATCAAAACATACCATCACATGATTGGTCAATAGCAAATCATACAGACAACACGATTGGCTAATGACAAAATTATGGTCAATAAATGTCAGGTAACGACGATAGTAACATATAGGGAAGGCAAGGAACATATATATATATATATATATATATATATATATATATATATATATATATATATATATATATATATATATATATATATATATATATATATATATATATATATAATAAAATAATAATTCATAATGATTTTATAAAAATAATCAATAAAAGAACAATAACAGGGTTATAATATAAATAATAATAACAGGTTTAAATAAAAACTATTCACAATATAATTAATCAATAAAAATTACATTATTAGGCTAATCAAAATGAAAAATGATCTAGATATTTGTAATCATATGTTCATCAATGCCTGTCAAAACCCCTCAAACCCTCACTACCAGAAAGTGAAGCAGAGTTGAAGAAACACTGGATTGTCGCGATGCAACTGATGCGCTCAACCAATGTCCTTGTGCCGCTTGACCTCGCGCTACGGGCTCGCTAGCAACACTCGTTTCACGCCACGCCAATTAGCAAAAATGTTTGCGATCTGAGATCCGCCAATAATTAGTGTTTTCGTTAATGGCGTCATGTTGTTGGCCAGCTTTGAAATTAATTGCTGGCTATCACGGAGCGAGAGAGAGAGAGAGAGAGAGAGAGAGAGAGAGAGAGAGAGAGAGAGAGAGAGAGAGAGAGAGAGAGAGAGAGAGAGAGAGAGAGAGAGAGAGAGAGACAGAGGGGGCAGATGCTTCTGCTCTGCTGGATACTAATTAGGGGAATAATTGATTTAATTATCTTGAAGGAGTGTTTAAGGGGGGGGGGGAGTTGAGGGGGGGGGAAGGGAGGAATATTATGCTGGCTATACAGCTGTGATAACTATGCGGTTATGCAATCACATGTCGGAGTTAACTGCATTATGTGGATAGTAGTCAGCTGTTGGGGGGTAATTGATGAGTGTGGTTATGTAGTCACATTAGAGTAATATGTGTGTGGCTATGTATTCACATATTGAGGTAATTAATGTGTGTGTGGGAATACTCACCATTCAGTTTGAGTTCGGTTATTATTTAACTCATCCAAACACTATAGTTCAACATTTAGCAAATCACCAAAATTCAATATTCTCCGCTTGCGATTCACAAGAAATTGTTCATATCTATCAAATTACATTAATATATATATATATATATATATATATATATATATATATATATATATATATATATATATATATATATATATATATATATATATATATATATATATATATATATATATATATTTAGTCCATTTTCATAGCGGGACGAAATCCAGCAGCCCGATCACTCAACCAGTACGTCTCATGTTGTACGTTGTGATCCCTAAAGTACTTTAAAAATTACAAAGTACTCTGATAAGTAGCAACTCCACGTTTTCTATACATCGGTAGATTAGGTTAGGTTAGGAGGGTTGCTTAGGTTCGTGCCTTTCTGGTTAGGTTAGCACCTGGTATTTTGTACGTAGTGGCAACTCAAGTGAACGGATCATATCAAGACGGTATAAATAATTGATCTAGATTTTCAGAAAGAATTTAAAAATATTCCTCATTAGGGGGCTGAATTAATACATTTTATTTTAATGATGAGCGAAAAATTGGTTATATAGACGCGAAATTGGTTATATGGACGCAAATTGGTTATATAGACGCAAAATTGGTTATATAGACGCAAAATTGGTTATATAGACGCAAAATTGGTTATATAGACGCAAAATTGGTTATATGGACGCAAATTGGTTATATAGATGCAAAATTGGTTATATTGACGCAAATTGGTTATATAGACGCAAATTGGTTATATAGACGCAAATTGGTTATATAGACGCAAAATTGGTTATATGGACGCAAATTGGTTAGACGCAAAATTGGTTATATAGACGCAAATTGGTTATATAGACGCAAATTGGTTATATGGACGCAAATAACGGTATACTTAATTACAGATGCATCTGAATATCTTAAAACATAAATTACACCTCATTTGAGTAATTCTCTGCAATATCACAATATATTGATGACGCTAATCTTGGGAGAGGAGTCACAGTACCAATAGAGATTACAAGTCACAATTAAATATCATAGTTACCTGGTGTAGTGAATAGCATAATAACCTTACTGAAGATAAATGTAAACATTTCACGTATTGGAAACAATAGTGACAAGGGAAGCCTATTGTTGATCACAGGAAGCCTATTGAACATCACAGTATACAAGAAAGTGACTAGCACACATCAGCGGGTTTTCTTCCTATTGGGGGGTGTTAGACATGCTGCTAGGGCGGTGTGTTCTCTCACAGGATGAGTGGTGCTGCCCAATACTGTCACTATGACGGCGTGTTCACTGACAGGATGTGTGGCGCTGCCCAATACTGTCACTATGACGGCGTGTTCACTGACAGGATGTGTGGCGCTGCCCAATACTGTCACTATGACGGCGTGTTCACTGACAGGATGAGTGGTGCTGCCCAATACTGTCACTATGACGGCGTGTTCACTGACAGGATGTGTGGCGCTGCCCAATAAACTCGCTCTTCGGGGGCAAAATTTAAAATTGATGGGAATGATAGTAGCAAAAAAAATCTTAATTACACAAGTAAGCAATGAACTGAAAGTGTAAAATATGACAAGAGAATAATAGCCTTTTCCAGTGACTCTTTTTTTTCGGTAAGATCTGAGAAAAAGTCCTCCTCACTGCATCTACTATTTGGTAGATGGTAAAAGTCCTCCTATTACTGCATCTACTCACTGCATCATCTACTAGATATATTTTTTCTACCTCTTTTTGAATATTGCGTGTAGTTTTGGGCGTCATATTCGTGAAGAGATCATGTGACCAACTGGTGATCAGTGCTGAAGACTTTAAAATATAGCATTCGAAACCCGGTTAAAAAGAGCTAATAAATTATTCTCGTATTGAAACAAGTAGAATAGTAGAGATATTTTATACCATTATCTAAGATGTTCTAAGTGTATGTTACTCCTAAGTCGTAGTCCTGTTTACTATTAAACCATTAAAAGTAACACGTGACACAAAGGATCGGCAAAGGGTTGAATTCCAGTCAAAGAATGACATTTTTGTCTTTTATTCGCGGCTCACATTGTTCACACCCCCATCAGCTGTTCATAAACAAGAACACGACCTTAGATCATATTATCAGTTGCTGTTTGAACACCTTTATGACCATTTATTATTGTTCGGTTTAACACAATAACTTGCTGGCCTCTCATATCTCATCATATATACTGTTGAAACTGTGAACTGGGGTGGATTACACTGACATTTTTGTCCTCACCCTTCCAGTTAGTCACACATGCCATCCATCATCCACATCCTGCCATCACTGAAGTCTCCCAGCTCTGATGGCAACATCAGTCGCCTGGTCCTCGTGTTGACATATGTCTCTTAGTTCTGATTCCCCCAATCATTAAAGAATTATAGTTCCTCAATATGAGAGAGAGAGAGAGAGAGAGAGAGAGTGAGAGAGAGAGAGAGAGAGAGAGAGAGAGAGAGAGAGAGAGAGAGAGAGAGAGAGAGAGAGAGAGAGAGAGAGAGAGAGAGAGAGAGAGAGAGAGTGGGAGAGATAGATATGTAAGGGAGCGGTTCACAGCCAATGACCAGAAGCACCCATTGTTATCCCAGAGAGGCCGGTGCCGACTGAAGCGTTATAAAAACCCGGCTAATTCGCAAATATCCACCCAAATGATACCAATGTACAGCACCGTAGCGATAATTCGAACATCGGGGGGAACAGACCGAAAAACTCTAGATAAGCAGAGCTTCGAGATCGTCTCCAGGGCGACAGTGGACTTGTGGAATATTTTGGCTACTCTCTTGATATGGTAACGACCTTATCTCCCAAAATCGACCGATTTTAAATTCACATTTTCGTCCTAAAAGATATGAATGTTGATGTTACAGGTGAATTATGTAACCAATTATTGGCTTGTTGATAGCCTGACTTTATGTAGTGGACGGTAGCTTGGGCTTGAACCGCCGCGTCACCATTTCTTGAACAGATTCACACGTTCTGAAAGAGAAATGCAAAAGTGATGCTGTGAAGAGGCTGTCTTATGTAGCTGAACTTGGCTGTCCTGGGAGATGTCTTAATAACCGGGGGCTTATTAGCCGTCGCGAGCGACCTGATTGACAAGCGCATCTTCCGCATGCTGGCCGAGCTGCGGGGACCTCAAAGACAAGACTGCCGCCTGCGGCTGGCTGCGGCAGACTCTGGCGGCATGGCAAAGGGAAGTGTGTAGCCGGCGGCTCCCACATTTATCTCTGTCGCTGAAACACGAGATTTGCACCTTTTTCGGCGAGTAATTTGGCTTTTATATAGCTATACCAGTAAGAGTGTCTGTTTGTCTGTCTGTCCAAAGTTAGATGTCACACGCTTGGGGGGTAACTTTACCCAAATTAACAGAGAGAATGGTCTGGGGTTCGGGATGAACATAGGCTGGTTGGAGTGGCCAGAAGTCCAAAAGGAACAGCGTGCCAGGGTCACATTCAGACCCCCCGTCCCCCCCCCCCCCCCACACCCACACACACACACAACGGTTTTTGACACTGCCCAACAGCTACACAGTTAAATATACAAATCCACAAGGGCAGTGACGAGGATTCGAACCTGCGTCTGGGAGCATCCCAGACATCCCCAAAATTTTGTTCATTTGATGCATCACGTTAGTGTGATCTCTGTGTGTGTCAGTTAAATACTTTGAAAACAATCTTTTTACAAACTAATTTTACTTATAGTAATATACATTATATTCACTGATAACGGAAAAATTAACAGAAATTTTCTGTTATCTATAATTTGCCCGTAGTCCCATAAAACAGACGATCTTCCCTCAGCTTGGAAGGATTTTCAGGACAGTCTCAGCGTAAAGGAGCAACTATTCTCTTTTTTAGTATTTCACATAGCTCTGATCACCGGCGACTACCCATACATCAATTATAGACGATTATATTTTGTATTAGAGAGAGAGAAAGAAAGAGAATAGGGGGGACTGATAGAGAGATACATAACAAAAGAAACAGAGAGACAGACAGAAATAAATACAGATAGATCGGCGTAGGGAGCACGAGGCCAAACACAAGGTACCAACTGAGGAGAGGAAATCCTTCAGGAGTCAGGAAGAGAGAAAGTTCAGGGGGGGTTGCATCACACCAGACCTATCCCCTTGAAGCCCACATCAAAAGGATAACATCAGCGGCGAATGCAAGGCTGGCGAGCATAAGAACTACCTTCATAAACTTGTGTAAGGAATCATTCAGAACCTCATTTCAGATCAATACCTGGACGTTGTTGCTTTATTTAGATTCAGCTACTCAGATAAGGTGGCTGAGTTTCCTTCATGTGAATAGTGTCTGTTTATATTTTATATATTTTATTATTTATATATATTTATTAATATTTTATCTGTCAATTATTTTTAGTGTAGTTTAACAGGATCTCTCTCCGAGGATGATCTAGCTGTGTATCGAGGTCGTTTGCTCCTTGAAGGGGGTCTTGAAGAGGCCTTGAAGAGGCCTTGAATGGGCCTTAAGGGGTCCTTGAACGGGCTTTTTGGGGCCCTTGAACGGGCCTTGAAAGAGATGCTGTCTTGCCTGTGTGCTCGGGATCATTGCGACTGAAATTCTCCAAAATCGGCTCGTGAAGGCACCTAGACGACATTCGTCCCCCTTTCAAGACTTTTCGTTTGGTGTCAAGAGAGTTTTTTCATGGTCAAGGTATATAGTGATCTTCTTGCTCTTAAAGATGTATTATTAACTCAGCCGAACAAATCCACAAGGGCCGTGACGAGGATTCCTCGTCACGGCCCTTGTGGATTTGTTCATTTAATGCATCACGTTAGTGTGATCTCTGTGTGTAATTAACTCAGCCTTTTGGTTGGTGTACTGTAATTAAGGGAGGTCGTCACGTCTTCTTCAATCATTAATGTCTTTCAGGACTCATTAATCCATTTTGTGTTCCGTGGACAAGAGGTTATTTGTAGAATGTTTTAAGGGAAAGTAACGTAGTGTAGCGTGTTTCATCAGAAGTAGCATGGCGGCCCACTTATAGAACATCAGCTATATGGAGCACCCACTGTAAGGAGCACCCATTATAAGGTGCATTCACTATAAGGATCACCCACTATAAGGAACATCCACAATAAGGAACATCCACTATAAGGAACATGAGACAACTGCTTGACAATTTATACAACAAATAATTTTAATCATGTAATAACATTTACGAATATATATTTGATTGTTTTGATTTATTATTACTTGTATATTTAATAATATTATTGTTATAACATTCTCCATTATTTGTCGGATATTCTTGTCCGATAAATAAAAATGCAATTATTATGTACAATTATCTGTGACAGTTTTGGTTCGTTTGTTTTCTCAAACCCTAGAGAGCAGTCAAGATGTTTGAAGGCGTCTTTATTTGGTTGGAGGTGTTTAAAGATGTTTGAATTGGTTGGAGTGATTGTATGTTCTCGTTGTCAGATTGTTGCCATAGCCAGTTGAATTGCTGGCAAACGATTGTCACAAATGATTGTCTTCAATTGTATGTTATGAATGATACGATCGTCGACATTCATGCAAAGGAAAAGGAAATTTTCAGGGGAAAGCATTATATAAGCCACTACGATTGTATAGTATTTGGAAGAGCTATGAGGATAAGGGCTTAGGATAGGACGGAGGGAATGGGGAAGAATGGCGCCCAACCACTTGGACGGTCGGGGATTGAGCTCCGACCAGCAAGAAGCGAGACCGTCGCTCTACCGTCCAGCCCAAGTGATTGGACGCATTCGTGTGAAAGCAACATATCACTCTGGTGGTCAAAGGCGATCGAGACACCTTGTTAGACAAGGAAACTGTTTAGCAGCTCACAACAGCCTTCTTAATCTCTCAGCTTGCCGCCGCAACGTACTAAATCCATCGTTCTAACCTGACTTGAAACGCACATACACACACACACCCAAACCACCCACCTAACCTAATCCCCCGATGCATGGAAAACGAGGATTCTTGCGAGCCGTTGCTTCTCATATTGCATTATTTTTGTTACGTTTGTGTTGTATTGTGAAGTTGTATTGTGAGGTTGTATTGTGAGGTTGTATTGTGAGGTTGTATTGTGAGGTTGTATTGTGAGGTTGTATTGTGAGGTTGTATTGTGAGGTTGTATTGTGAGGTTGTATTGTGAGGTTGTATTGTGAGGTTGTATTGTGAGGTTGTATTGTGAGGTTGTATTGTGAGGTTGTATTGTGAGGTTGTATTGTGAGGTTGTATTGTGAGGTTGTATTGTGAGGTTGTATTGTGAGGTTGTATTGTGAACATGCTTTGTGTGGAACTATGCAAGTGTTTTGTTCAGGTACAACTCGTCCTGTCGAATTGTACATGGTCTTTTGACCTCAAAATCCCCAACGGGGCCAAATATAATGTACCATAAATCATAGCGGCTCGCAAACAACGACGTTTTCTATACTCGGAGCCATCGGTGAGATTAGGTTAGGTTCGGGAAATTTGGTACATCATTTTCTGTCCGTTGGGATAACTCGCGAGGACGGACAGGTTGAGCCAGGGTCTGAACGAGTGCCGCTGGCAAGTGTCGGTCAAGTGGACCGCCTGTGTAGCTCCACCTTGTTCTTCTTAACACCTTGAGATGCCTTCTAGCAACTTGAGATAAGATCTAGCAACTTGAGATAAGATCTAGCAACTTGGGATAAGATCTAGCAACTTGAGATGAGATCTAGCAACTTGAGATAAGATCTAGCAACTTGGGATAAGATCTAGCAACTTGAGATAAGATCTAGCAACTTGAGATAAGATCTAGCAACTTGAGATAAGATCTAGCAACTTGAGATAAGATCTAGCAACTTGAGATAAGATCTAACAACTTGAGATAAGTCCTAGCCACTAAATATAAGATCTAGCAACTTGAGATAAGATCTAGCAACTTGAGATAAAACCTTAGACAGGACAGGAGGAGGCCTGGTCGAGGACCGGGCCGCGGGGACGCTAAGCCACGAAATCATCTCAAGATAACCTCAAGAGGACTCCCAAAAATTTTAATAGTGAAGAAAACCTTATCACAGATCTATAGTTCAACCTTTATAAAGATTCATTTACTACCAACTATAATATATTATTGTTATTATTATGATTCAAACATTATTAGTAAAGCTGTTAATGATAACGTCATTATTTATTTTGTTTGTTAATTGTCAATTATCTATGATTTGACTGATTGTTTTATTAATGCTAATTTTGTCTTTGTTTGTTTTATTAATGCTAATTTTGTCTTTGTTTGGTTATTTGACAGCACTACCAGGAGTGTGAATGCCTCTAGCAAGCCGCAGCCGCAGTTAATTGCCAGTGGTGGTGATTAATGACCCGGGAGGGGGGGGGGGGTAGTTTGGGGTAGGGTACCCCGGGGGTGTAGTTTGGGGGCGGGGACCCCCCCCCCCCAGGTGGCGCTGAGGTCAGGACGGGGCGGGGTTATTGTCATTAATTATTCGTGACATATTGTGTTGAAGCGTGTCGCGATTATTGTCTGATTGTGTCTAAGTTCACACACACACACACACACACACACACACACACACACACACACACACACACACACACACACACACATACTCCTGGAGTATGCAGCCCCAGCATGGAGTCCATGTCTAGTCAAGGATGAGACTAAACTGGAAAAGGTTCAAAGGTTTGCCACCAGACTAGTACCCGAGCTGAGAGGTATGAGCTACGAGGAGAGACTACGGGAATTAAACCTCACTTCGCTGGAAGACAGAAGAGTTAGGGGGGATATGATCACCACATTCAAGATTCTGAAGGGAATTGATAGGGTAGATAAAGACAGTCTATTTAACACAAGGGGAACACGCACAAGGGGACACAAATGGAAACTGAGTGCCCAAATGAGCCACAGAGATATTAGAAAGAACTTTTTTAGTGTCAGAGTGGTTGACAAATGGAATGCATTAGGAAGAGATGTGGTGGAGGCTGACTCCATACACAGTTTCAAGTGTAGATATGATAGAGCCCAATAGGCTCAGGAACCTGTATACCTGTTGATTGACGGTTGAGAGGCGGGACCAAAGAGCCAGAGCTCAACCCCCGCAAACACAACTAGGTGAGTACAACTAGGTGAGTACACATACACAAACACACAGGGCGTTCCAGTGGATAAGGGAGTACCTAAGCAATAGGAAGCAGAGAGTTACTGTGAAGGGGGTGAGACCTCATATTAGGGTGAAGTCACCAGTGGAGTCCCACAGGGCTCTGTAGTCGGACCTATCCTGTTTCTGATATACGTAGATGAACTCGCAGAGGGTATAGACTCATTCCTCTTAATGCTGGATGACGACGCCAAAATTATGAGAAGGATTAAGAGAGAAGAGGACAGCTTGAGACTTCAAGAAGGCCTGGATAAGCTGTAGGAATGGTCGAACAAATGTTAGAGTTTAACCCAAGCAAATGTAATGTAATGAAGTTAGGTGTAGGGAGCAGGAGGCCAGATACAAGGTATCATCTGGGAGATGAAATACTTCAAGAGTCAGAGAAAGAAAAAGACTTGGGGGTTGATATCACGCCAGACCTGTCTTCTGCAGCCCATATCAAGAGGAAAACATCAGCGGCATATGCCCGGTTGGCCAACATAAGAACGGCCTAAAGAAACTTATGTAAGGAATCATTCAGAACTTTTATACCACATATGTCAGACCAATCCTGGAGTATGCAGCTCCAGCATGGAGTCCATATTTAGTCAAGCATAAGACTTGGCTGGAAAAGGTTCAAAAGTTTGCCACCAAAAATTCGCCGGCCGAAATTCGAACCTAGGACTTACTTAAGGGCTAAGACCGAGTAAATGAAGTCTGCGAGCTGTAGGAATAGGCTGTATGCTGGAGTATACTAAGGTTGGCCGGAGTTTACTAAGTATACTAAAGGTATACGGAGTATACGAAGGTTGAAACATACCTGGGATACTTGTGGCCAATGATCAAACAGGGCGCGATTTATGGCGTGATACAGGCCGGAAAATCAAATGGTTTCGTCAGTAGAGCACTGTTGGCAGGCTGGCTGAGGGCCGGAGGGGTATATGGCTGCTGGGGCATAGGTCTCCACCTGTCTCTTGTGTGTCTCTCAGCCAGGTGGTGCCTTGGGGGGGGGGGCCTCTGCCAGGTGGTGCCTTGGGGGGGGGGCCTCTGCCAGGTGGTGCCTTGGGGGGGGCCTCCCAGCCAGGTGGAGCCTTGGGGGGGGGGTCTCCCAGCCAGGTGGTGCCTTGGGGGGGGTCTCCCAGCCAGGTGGTGCCTTGGGGGGGGGGGGGGCTCTCAGCCAGGTGGTTCCTTGGGGGGGGGGGGGTTCTCCCAGCCAGGTGGTGCCTTGGGGGGGGGGGGTCTCCCAGCCAGGTGGTGCCTTTGGGGGGGGGGGGTCTCCCAGCCAGGTGGTGCCTTGGGGGGGGGTCTCCCAGCCAGGTGGTGCCTTGGGGGGGGGGCCTCTGCCAGGTGGTGCCTTGGGGGGGGGGGTCTCTCAGCCAGGTGGTGCCTTGGGGGGGGGGTCTTCCAGCCAGGTGGAGCCATGGGGGGGGGGTCTCCCAGCCAGTGGTGCCTTGGGGGTGTCTCCCAGCCAGGTGGTGCCTAAGGGGGGTCTCCCAGCCAGGTGGTGCCTGGGGGGGGGGTCTCCCAGCCAGGTGGTGCCTGGGGGGGTCTCCCAGCCAGGTGGTGCCTGGGGGGGGGGGGTCTCCCAGCCAGGTGGAGCCTGGGGGGAGGGGGTCTCCCAGCCAGGTGGTGCCTTTGGGGGGGGTCTCCCAGCCAGGTGGTGCCTTGGGGGGGGTCTCCCAGCCAGGTGGTGCCTGGGGGGGGGTCTCCCAGCCAGGTGGAGCCTGGGGGGGTCTCCCAGCCAGGTGGTGCCTGGGGGGGGGGTCTCCCAGCCAGGTGGTGCCTGGGGGGGGGGGTCTCCCAAGCCAGGTGGTGCCTTGGGGGGGGGGGTCTCTCAGCCAGGTGGTGCCTTGGGGGGGGGTATCCCAGCCAGGTGGTGCCTTGGGGGGGGGATCTCTCAGCCAGGTGGTGCCTTGGGGGGGGGGTCTCCCAGCCAGGTGGTGCCTTGGGGGGGGGGGCCTCCCAGCCAGGTGGAGCCTTGGGGGGGGTCTCCCAGCCAGGTGGAGCCTTGGGGGGGGGGTCTCCCAGGCAGGTGGTGCCTTGGGGGGGTCTCCCAGCCAGGTGGTGCCTGGGGGGGGTCTCCCTGCCAGGTGGTGCCTGGGGGGTTCTCCCAGCCAGGTGGTGCCTGGGGGGGGGGGTCTCCCAGCCAGGTGGAGCCTGGGGGAGGGGTCTCCCAGCCAGGTGGTGCCTTGGAGGGGTCTCTCAGCCAGGTGGTGCCTTGGGGGGGGTCTCTCAGCCAGGTGGTGCCTTGGGGGGGGTCTCTCAGCCAGGTGGTGCCTTGGGGGGGGGTCTCCCAGCCAGGTGGTGCCTTGGGGGGGTGGGGGTCTCCCAGCCAGGTGGTGCCTTGGGGGGGGGGGGGGTTCTCCCAATCAGGTGGTGCCTTGGGGGGATCTCCCAGCCAGGTGGTGCCTGGGGGGGGTCTCCCAGCCAGGTGGTGCCTGGGGGGGTCTCCCAGCCAGGTGGTGCCTGGGGGGGTTCTCCCAGCCAGGTGGTGCCTGGGGGGGGGATCTCCCAGCCAGGTGGTGCCTGGGGGGGGGGGGTTTCCCAGCCAGGTGGTGCCTGGGGGGGGGGCGGGTCTCCCAGCCAGGAGGTGCCTTGGGGGGGGGGGGTCTCCCAGCCAGGTGGTGTCTTGGGGGGGGGGGGGTTCCCAGCCAGGTGGTGCCTGGGGGGTCTCCCAGCCAGGTGGTGCCTGGGGGGGGGTTCTCCCAGCCAGGTGGTGCCTGGGGGGGGGGGGGTTCTCCCAGCCAGGGTCCACCCACGGGACACCACATGGGAAATTTGGATATGTTAAATGAAAACATTATGTGGTAACGTGTGTAGAACTTCACATATATTACAAACTTGTTGACTAGTTGATCCTCTCTCTCTCTCTCTCTCTCTCTCTCTCCCTCTCTCTCTCTCTCTCTCTCTCTCTCTCTCTCTCTCTCTCTCTCTCTCTCTCTCTCTCTCTCTCTCTCTCTCTCTCTCACTCTTCCTCCGACACTCCCCAGTTGCACTCACTCCCGATCTCTCCCCCCGCAAGTCAACACAATCCCCCTTCCTTTTCCTCCCCACAACAACCCCCTCCCTCTCCCTCCCTCCCTCTCTAAATTTACATCACCACCTCATGCACCTCCCCCCTCCCTCCCTCCCTCCCCCCATTACCCATACTCCATACACCTTCCACTTTCCATCCCCCTCTCCCCCCCACAAACACCCCACACATATAGCCCCCTCCCTCCCCCTCCTAACACACCACTCCACAAAACTCCTTGTTCCTCACACTCCCTCCTCCCTTACACTTCCTCCCCATATCCCCCACTCTCCCCCACCCTCTGCACTGCACCCCACACCCTCCCCAGGAGAGAACACCCCCCCCCTCACCCGAGGCAACGCTCGTCACCCAAGCTATCCAATTATAACTCCTGACCATTAGCTTCACATAAATGACTTGACCAGTTAAACTGCCTCGTTCAGCACCTCTTACAGTCCAGAGTCTTTCTTGGTATATTATTTAGGGCATGAGGGAGAGGGACGGTAGGATAGGGGAGGGGGGGTCGGTGGGATAGGGGATGGGGCATATGGCAGTGAAGGGGTAATATGGGTGAATGGGTAAGAATATGGGGAGATGGAATGTGTATATATATATATATATATATATATATATATATATATATATATATATATATATATATATATATATATATATATATATATATATATATATATATTTCATTGAATATGACCGCATATTCTGTATTTATTATTTTCTGGTTTAGGGCTTCTATCCCTCTAACTATTTTCTTAGCATCAGGGCTTAATTGAAATAGGAGTTCTCCAAAACTCATTTTCGTACTTTTAAGGTGAAGAAAAGAAGTGATTTACTATAGAGTGTATTACACTTATTTGTATAATTTGCACGACGTTTCGAACCTCCATGGTTTATTTCAATTAAGCCCTGATGCTAAGAAAATAGTTAGAGGGATAGAAGCCCTAAACCAGAAAATAATAAATACAGAATATGCGGTCATATTCAATGAAACATGTTTGAAAGAAAACCTGCTGCCAGTATACACCAATATATATATATATATATATATATATATATATATATATATATATATATATATATATATATATATATATATATATATATATATATATATATATATATATATTCCGCCTCTCAACCGTCAATCAACTGGTGTACAAATTCCTGAGCCTACTGGGCTCTATCATATCTTCATTTGAAACTGTGTATGGAGTCAGCCTCCACCACATCACTGCCTAATGCAGTCCATCTGTTAACTACTCTGACACTGAAGAAATTCTTTCTAACGTCCCTGTGGCTCATTTTGGTACTATGTTTCCACCTGTGTCCCCTTGTTCGTGTTCCACCCGTGCAAAAGAGTTTGTCTTTGTCCTCCCTGTCAATTGCTCTGAGAATTGTGTAGGTGATTATCATGCCTCCCCTTACTCTTCTGTTTTCCAGGAACGTGAGGTTCAGCTCCTTTAGCCTTTCTTCCTAGCTCATGCCTCTAAGTTCCGGGACGAGTCTGGTGGCATACCTCTGAATCATCTCTAACTTTGTGTGTGTATATGTGTGTGTGTGTGTGTGTGTGTGTGTGTGTGTGTGTGTGTGTGTGTGTGTGTGTGTGTGTGTGTGTGTGTGTGCGTACTCACCTAATTGTACTCACCTAATTGTGCTTGTAGGGGTTGAGCTCTGGCTCTTTGGCCCCGCCTCTCAACTGTCAATCAACTGATGTATAGATTTCTGAGCCTACTGGGCTCTATCATATCTACATTTAAAACTGTGTATGGAGTCAGCCTCCACCACATCACTGCCTAATGCAGTCCATCTGTTAATAACTACTTTGACACTGAAAAAATTCTTTCTAACGTCCCTGTGGCTCATTTTGGTACTCAGTCTCTACATGTGTCCCCTTGTTCGCGTACCACCTGTGTTAAAAAGTTTATCCTTATCTACCCTGTCAATTCCTCTGAAAATTTTGTAGGTAGCGATCATGTCTCCTCTTACTCTTCTGTCTTCCAGTGTCGTGAGGTGTATTTTACGCAGCCTTTCCTCGTAACTCATGCCTCGTAGTTCTGGGACTAGTTTAGTGGCATATCTCTGAACTTTTTCGAACTTCGTCTTGTGCTTGACAAGGTACGGGCTCCATGCTGGGGCCGCATACTCCAGGATTGGTCTTACATATGCTGTGTACAAGGTTCTGAATGATTCCTTACACAGGTTCCTTAAGGCTGTTCTGATGTTAGCCAGCCTCGCGTATTCCGCAGATGTAATTCTTTTTATGTGGGTTTCAGGAGACAGGTTTGGTGTGATATCAACTCCTACATCTTTCTCTCTGTCCGTTTCATGAAGTACTTCATTTCCCATTCGGTATCCTGTGTCAGGCCTCCTGTTTCCACCGCTTAGTTTCATGACCTTGCATTTACTCGGGTTGAACTTTAGTAGCCATTTGTTGGACCATTCATTCAGTCTGTCTAGGTCATTTTGTAGCCTCCTACTATCATCCTCTGTTTTAATCTTCCTCATAATTTTTGTATCATCAGCAAACAATGAGAGGAACGATTCTATACCCTCTGGGAGATCATTTACATATATCAGAAACGGTATAGGTCCAAGGACTGAACCCTGCGGGACTCCACTTGTGACGTCTCGCCAATCTGAGACCTCACCCCTCATAATGACTCGCTGTCTTCTGTTGCTTAGGTACTCCCTTATCCAATGGAGTACCTTCCCTTTCACTCCAGCCTGCATCTCCAGCTTTTTCACTAGCCTCTGGTGTGGTACTGTGTCAAAGGCTTTCTGGCAATCCAAAAATAAGCAGTCTGCCCACCCCTCTCTTTCTTGCCTGATTTTTGTTGCCTGGTCGAAGAATTGAATTAACCCTGTGAGGCAGGACTTGCCATCCCTGAACCCATGTTCATGCTGTGTTACAAAGTTCGTTCGATCCAGATGTTCCACTTATTTTTTGTGTGAGTGTGTTCCTACGTCCGAGTTCGTCCGTCAACCATGTCCGTCAACCTACGTGACGAGGTTCGAATCCTCGTCACGGCCCTGATTGATTTGTTCACTTGATACATCACGCTATTGTTATTTCTGTGTGTAATGAAGTAAGGTCGATGAGGTAGAACGACCTATTGACATAGCTCGAGTGCATGTGGAAACTGTGTAAAATCCAGGTTTGTGTCTCGGAGAGGCTACAGAATCCAAGTAAATTTAGTAGAATTTCTGGTTGCAATTCTTATCCACGTCGTAACTCACTCGATTAAGGCAGCGTCCGGGATGCTCTCGGACGCAGGTTCGAATCCTCGTCACGGCCCTTGTTGATTTGTTCATTTGATACATCACGCTATTGTGATTTCTGTGTACCATATAAATAAATTTATAAGACGTAGGCATGGATCAATATTTCCTCCTGAGCTTCAGTAGTATTCAAGGGAAGATGAAAATTCCAGCAGAGCGGAAGTAATTACTTCTGGATTCTTTTCCCCTATTAAGACTACTCATAGCTGAGTGGATAGAGGCTCTGCCTCACACACTTGGGGTCCATGGTTCGAGTCTCCTAGAGCCTCTGCCTCATACACTTGGGGTCTATGGTTCGAGTCTCCTAGAGCCTCTGCCTCACACACTTGGGGTCCATGGCTCGAGTCTCCTAGAGCCTCTGCCTCACACACTTGGGGTCCATGGCTCGAGTCTCCTAGAGCCTCTGCCTCACACACTTGGGGTCCATGGTTCGAGTCTCCTAGAGCCTCTGCCTCACACACTTGGGGTCCATGGCTCGAGTCTCCTAGAGCCTCTGCCTCACACACTTGGGGTCCATGGTTCGAGTCTCCTAGAGCCTCTGCCTCACACACTTGGGGTCCATGGTTCGAGTCTCCTAGAGCCTCTGCCTCACACACTTGGGGTCCATGGTTCGAGTCTCCTAGAGCCTCGGCCTCACACACTTGGGGTCCATGGTTCGAGTCTCCTAGAGCCTCTGCCTCACACACTTGGGGTCCATGGTTCGAGTCTCCTAGAGCCTCTGCCTCACACACTTGGGGTCCATGGTTCGAGTCTCCTAAAGCCTCTGCCTCACACACTTGGGGTCCATGGTTCGAGTCTCCTAGAGCCTCTGCCTCACACACTTGGGGTCCATGGTTCGAGTCTCCTAGAGCCTCTGCCTCACACACTTGGGGTCCATGGTTCGAGTCTCCTAGAGCCTCTGCCTCACACACTTGGGGTCCATGGTTCGAGTCTCCTAGAGCCTCTGCCTCACACACTTGGGGTCCATGGTTCGAGTCTCCTAGAGCCTCTGCCTCACACACTTGGGGTCCATGGTTCGAGTCTCCTAGAGCCTCTGCCTCACACACTTGGGGTCCATGGTTCGAGTCTCCTAGAGCCTCTGCCTCACACACTTGGGGTCCATGGTTCGAGTCTCCTAGAGCCTCTGCCTCACACACTTGGGGTCCATGGTTCGAGTCTCCTAGAGCCTCTGCCTCACACACTTGGGGTCCATGGTTCGAGTCTCCTAGAGCCTCTGCCTCACACACTTGGGGTCCATGGTTCGAGTCTCCTAGAGCCTCTGCCTCACACACTTGGGGTCCATGGTTCGAGTCTCCTAGAGCCTCTGCCTCACACACTTGGGGTCCATGGCTCGAGTCTCCTAGAGCCTCTGCCTCACACACTTGGGGTCCATGGTTCGAGTCTCCTAGAGCTTCTGCCTCACACACTTGGGGTCCATGGTTCGAGTCTCCTAGAGCCTCTGCCTCACACACTTGGGGTCCATGGCTCGAGTCTCCTAGAGCCTCTGCCTCACACACTTGGGGTCCATGGTTCGAGTCTCCTAGAGCCTCTGCCTCACACACTTGGGGTCCATGGTTCGAGTCTCCTAGAGCCTCTGCCTCACACACTTGGGGTCCATGGTTCGAGTCTCCTAGAGCCTCTGCCTCACACACTTGGGGTCCATGGCTCGAGTCTCCTAGAGCCTCTGCCTCACACACTTGGGGTCCATGGTTCGAGTCTCCTAGAGCCTCTGCCTCACACACTTGGGGTCCATGGTTCGAGTCTCCTAGAGCCTCTGCCTCACACACTTGGGGTCCATGGTTCGAGTCTCCTAGAGCCTCTGCCTCACACACTTGGGGTCCATGGTTCGAGTCTCCTAGAGCCTCTGCCTCACACACTTGGGGTCCATGGCTCGAGTCTCCTAGAGCCTCTGCCTCACACACTTGGGGTCCATGGCTCGAGTCTCCTAGAGCCTCTGCCTCACACACTTGGGGTCCATGGTTCGAGTCTCCTATAGAGCCTCTGCCTCACACACTTGGGGTCCATGGTTCGAGTCTCCTAGAGCCTCTGCCTCACACACTTGGGGTCCATGGTTCGAGTCTCCTAGAGCCTCTGCCTCACACACTTGGGGTCCATGGTTCGAGTCTCCTAGAGCCTCTGCCTCACACACTTGGGGTCCATGGTTCGAGTCTCCTAGAGCCTCTGCCTCACACACTTGGGGTCCATGGCTCGAGTCTCCTAGAGCCTCTGCCTCACACACTTGGGGTCCATGGTTCGAGTCTCCTAGAGCCTCTGCCTCACACACTTGGGGTCCATGGTTCGAGTCTCCTAGAGCCTCTGCCTCACACACTTGGGGTCCATGGTTCGAGTCTCCTAGAGCCTCGGTGAATGAAATATAATAATTATTATTATTATTATTATTTTTTCTGCGTCTCCCACAGGATGTTGTTAGTATCTCCATCCTCCACAAATGACAGTATTTACATTAGCTATAAAACGTACAAAAAACAACTGTTGCGCTCTAAAACAAAATTGAAATTGAAATTGAAATAAGTTTATTGAGGTAAAATACACACAAAGGGATGAGGTAGCTCAAGCTATTCTCACCCCATTCAGTACTCTAAAACAAAAGGACCACGTGTACTTTTTTGGTACTTTTGTAGGGCCAAAGACAGCAAACAGCCAAACCCAAGCTTTCAACGGCCTAAGTATGTGTGCATTAGGCCTAATATTGCACATCTCGGC
>NC_091188.1:8223235-8260735 GCF_040958095.1 Procambarus clarkii | reverse complement strand
CAGTAAAAACATGGAAACAGTTGAGAATCGCCGTCAGAAACATGAGACACCGAATGACCTGACTTGGAGCGTTGCGCGGCCTTCCACACCTGACTGCCTCATGCTTTGGGTACAATACGAAAGGTTTCTAGAGGCTATTAATCTCCCGGAGCACCTGAGGGACGGGTTCCAGCACCACCACCACCGCTGCGCACGTTCCAGTCCAACCAGAATGGGCCAAGCATCATCCAGCGGCTGTCCTTCCAGGCGTCGTGTGTGTGTGTGTGTGTGGTGTGTGTGTGTGTGTGTGTGGCAAGAACCAGCTCCTCTGACCACACCACCTTTCCCTGCCCTGGTCTGTACCCCGTGGAGAGACGTGACCACCAACCTACGAATTATAGCCAAGTAATGCTGGCCCCGTCCAGGTAACTTGCTACCAACACCACCGACCGCAACAAGCGGCCTTTTGCCTCAACTAACACATTTGTTGGTGCTCTTCCTGGTCAGGGGGCGCGGTGGGAGTGTCTCTTTTGAAATGTTTTCTATATTCCTATTTTTGTTTATGGTAGTAAAGAACAGGGCTAAGTGTGGTCCAGCGTCCAAGATCCGCTTCATTAACTGCTCCCAAGCACTAATTACTGACAGCCACCTCCGCTTTCACCCTTCAAGATTTGAATGGCTTATATTTCAATTAATATTCACGTGCATGCCTTTGTGAGACTGATGTACGTCTTACCGTTAGGTAATGCCTGTAATGGTTGCAGGAGCCAATTAGTGCCGAGCCATTAACTATGTTCCAGGTATTACGACCCGAAACCAAGCCCACAGACCGCAGTACTGTCATTAATCCAATTACAAATGTTATTAATAGATACAACGTATTTTTGCAAACTTGCATCAGTTGTTATGGAAAGTTGAGCTTCGAGAGGGTGAAAGTTCGCTTGATCATAGGAGCTGGGTCACTGGAGCTCGATCACAGGACCTAGATTACAGGAGTTTAATCACAGGAACGAGCACGCAGGAGCTGAATCACAAGGGATACATTACAGGAGTTGCATTGCTGGTGCTGTATCACAGGCGCTTGATCACAGGAGCTGGATCACAGAACCTGGGATCATTTGTCTCATCTAATCAAAGACAAATCGCGGCCAGCTTCCTGGTTGTCTCAGCGTGGTGATCCAGAGAGGGAACGCCTACTTGAATCCTCGAGATCAGCTCCCACCACGCACAAACCTTCAGCATTACATTGTATTCATTTTATCTTTATTTTTAATTTCATTTAGCCATTGTATCTTTTGATTCATAAAGCCCTCCTACATAATATGAATCCTATGGTTTGAAGGGAAGAAATATTGATTTGAGTTTTAATTATTCCGGTTTTTTCTCGGAATCAATCTTTATCGGTCTTTTTCATTGTTCTTGGAAAAATCCACTCTTGGACTTTTTCTATCTCGGTCTTTTGGTTCCTGGACTTTTTTTTATGTTTGTCTCGTTTTCCACGTCTCTGTTGTTCTGTTGGTCTTTCTCTTATCCTGTGTCTTGCTCATTTTTTTACTTCCTCCTCCTGTGTAATAATTCTCCTGCGTCTTCCTCCTGTGTTCCTCCTCCGCTCTCTCTCTCCTCCCATCCTCCTCACCTCCATCACGTTGCTCTTTATTTATTATGACTCCAATAGTTTTCGTCACAGGATCATATCCTGTTCAGATCTTGTATCAGAGATCATAATAATTCATCGTAACTCATTTTGTCGGGGGACAGGCAGGCATATATATATATATATATATATATATATATATATATATATATATATATATATATATATATATATATATATATATATATATATACATATATATATATACACGTGTTAGGCTTGTATCTAGGACCCCCTCCCCAAGGGTCGAACCCCTCCCCTAGGATGCAACTCTACAGCAGTTGCCTTAGTCCCGGGTATACATATTAACTGCTAGGTGAACAGATGCATTAGGTGATAGCAAACGCGCCCAACCATTTCTAATAACAGCTAAAATAGGCATGCATCATATTGGTGTATATTAATTTTAATATACTCTACTGAATACATTATTAATAGGGTGGAAAAATGTCTTGAAATGTATATTTTGTGGCTAATGTATTTATGTTTTTCTTCAAGTCCTTATATATTAATGTGTTTATATATTTTCTAATAGGTCTCGCGCTGTCTCCACGAGGTGTTGGTGGAGGGATCTCGTCTGGTACAAAGCCCAACGTGTTCCTTATTTTCCACTTACTCCGTCAATTTCGTTACTCAATCAATTTCTTGACATTCACTTTGCCACCTGAGATCAGTAGAGTTATTTGTCAGTAATTCATACATTCGCCATATTCACTCCTGTTTTTTTATGAAAATGTTAAATCAACGCTCTGATCTGGACCACTGCCACATACACATGCTATTTTTTTTTTAAATTCCTTTAAATCTACTCATTCCATTTCTATCAGCAGATTCAATGAATTCTGCTGCAGACTTATCCACACCTGCAACTTTCCAATGCATCTGCTTCTTCACTGATGCCCTAACATCTCCCGCAGATATTATCTTCTGGTAGTATAGATACTGCAAGCCTATTACGCCCACAAAACCAGCCTTGTTCACATTTGCAGTTATTCTCATCAGTGGATTCCATCAGTGGTGGAAAATGCTCAGGGAAGCCGCCTGTGACGCCTGTTCCACTCTCCAGGGCTCACCTCTAGTGCTATACCACCCGAGGCTCTCCTCTTTTTGCACCATTTAATACTTCTTTTAGCTAGAGGCGCGCGTTTTCTGATGCCAGTTTTCTCTTTCACACTAAATCTTCTTTTTTCCCACTCTCCCGTTTAGTAATCTTTTACACATTCCTCTTGTCTCATCTTTTCCTGTCTCATCTTGCTCATTTTCTCGTACACATCTCTTGTTTATGTGTTGGTCCATAGGTCCTACAGCTAATTATTCATTGATGTACTCATCAATCGTTATACAAAATGCCATTAACCTGTTTGCAAATCTTTGAACTTAAAATGTGTATTTTTATTACATGACTTAATTTATTTACACATATTTCGAGTCAAAGTAAATGTCATGTAGTCTGGAGATGCCATATATGCAGCTGGGCAGGCAATGCATAATTTTGCGGGTCGAAAATACCTTAACATCGTAATTATGATGTAATTCATTGTCTATGGTTCCCCCTCACACACACACACACACGATTCGTAACTACAAGAGCTGCTTTCGTCCTGCAATTTCTCGAGCTGATCACACACACACACACACACACACACACACACACACACACACACACACACACACACACACACACACACACACACACACACAAACACACACAGGTGTACAGGTTCCTGAGCCTATTGACAGAGCCCAATAGGCTCAGGAACTTGTACACCTGTTGATTGACGGTTGATTTGCAGGACCAAAGAGCCAGAGCTCAACCCCCGCAAGCACAATTAGGTGAGTACACACACACACACACACATGTACACACACACACACACACACACACACACACACACACACACACACACACACACACACACACAGTCACCTTGAACTGCATCTTAAGAAATCATACGCCATCCTTGCATGCAATTCTTCCCATTTTCTCACTTATAATCCATACACCGTTTATCCATTATTTTCTTTTCAAATTTTATCTGATATAACTCTCACATACCAAACTTTTCCACTTTAAGAAAAAACTTCTTCCAGAACGAAGCTTCTGCTCATCTGGGATGATCTGAGATGTCGTGATAGCTTGAGCTACCTCATCCCTTTGTGTGTATTTTACCTCAATAAACTTATTTCAATTTCAATGTTGAACTTGGTGGGAATTCAAGGCAGGAGCCAAGGACCCGTCATGACCTCCCCGTGACCTTCTTATCTCGCCAGAACTAGGGAGACTCTTCACACTACTGTACTTCCTTAACGTGATCATTATAGTAATTAACATAGAAATTTCTGACGAAATATTTGATTCGCGTGATGGCTGCAAACCAAAATTGTTTTAAAACCTAAACAATTAGATGGTGAGGTCAGGAGAAAGTACTATAAGCCATTTCGACTAAACAGCACTTGGTAGGGATATGAGGGATAAGAATTCAGGATTGGACAAAGGATAGCATGATGCCCAACCACTTTAACAGTCGGGGATTAAAAATGCAATGAGAATAAACCATTAAAGAAAAACTGCACATATTGGGATTGGATAATTAGAGTAATAGATAACTATGGCGAGATACAGACAGAAAATTGGGTCGTATTAAAGCAGTAAATATAAAAAAAAATAATTAAATGTTAAACACAATTTATGAATGACAAGACGCGCGTCTTTCCCTCATGCCGGCTGGAAAGGCACTGAGCCATCAGGCTGACAACTCCCCACTACTATCGCTCACAGTCTGTGAACAATTCCTTCTGTGTATCGTTCACAGACGCTGCTAAAGTGCCGTACTTTTATGAAGAATTAGCGGGAGAAAAGGTTAGGCAACTTAAGATGTTCTAACATGTTGCTCTGGCTTCACGCCAGTGTTTCAAGACAGAATGTTGCTCTGTTTGTGTCATGCAATCGAAGGTAAGATAAATCTTTGGGGGTGTAGAGAACAGAAAATGTTAAGTTTAAAGTTAATAAGTTGTACACCGAAGGAAATACGATTGCTAAGCGTGGGTCAGACGCTGGTAAGATAACAGGAATTAAAGTCTGAAACAATGACATACACTCGCTGTTGTAACTCAAAACTAGAAAGTGGAAGAACTGGAGATATTGGGATTTTAGGGAAGATATCAAGATTTTTGGAGAAAATAATAGCATTTAGAAGACAAATCTTTGTAGGAGAAAATTAATTTGGGGAACAAATTTAATTTAGAAAGAGGAAGAAAGTGTGGGAAATCTAGAAATTACGCGAGACTACGACCTTTGAGGAGAATAATAAATTTGTCAAGAATTAATTTTTTATGGAGAATAAAACAAATATGGGCGAATAATTTCGAGAAATCAAAAAGAAGATAAGCAAGAATTCGGATTTTTCTAAGAATAAAAACACACAAAAAAAATACATTAGGGGATAATCAAACTTTTTGGAAAATCTGATTTTGTGGAGATCGGGCATATATAAGAAGCAATCAGAAAGAAAAGAGGGAAATCCAGATTATTTTTAAGTGGTGATATTCATTAATTTAGGAAGAGCAGGAGAGAGGGAGGGGGGGGTACATATTAGAAAGATCTCAAGAAATAGCAAAACAATTTTAACAAAATAACAACAATTTCAGGCGTGATCAAACGAGCATCCTCCTCCTGTGCTGTCTGGGGAGACACTGGCCTCTGAGTGACCGACCCAGTACTTTTACTCACAAGCGATACCAAAGCATAAAACAGTTAGGAAGAATTAAGGGGATAAGAGGTAATAAGCAATTCAGCTGATATGAAATATTTGTCTGAAATACTTGAAACAAAATGTTTTGAAAAGTAAATGCTTTTGCACGTATTGCTAACATTGCAATTATAAGAAATAACTTAACACTTGGAATATTGGGAAGCAATTATTTTTATACAGGTGGGTAGAGGATCAGGCGACTTCTGACCCTTGTTAACAGGTTGAGAGCTTTCCTCTTCCCTGGAACACGACCCGCGAATCGGTTAATAGCCAGGTATCTTATCTTTAGGGTTATCTTGAGATGATTTCGGGGCTTAGAGTCCCCGCGGTCCGGTCCTCGACAAGGCCTTCTGTTTTTGTTACATACCCCCAGGAAGCAGCCCGTAGCAGCTGTCTAACTAATCTGGTGAAGGAAATCCTACCCGATTACCTAGGTCAGCAGGCAAAAAAACATGATCAAAGCTTTACAGTCTGATCCACCAAATAAATCTCTTATGTAGGACCAGCACTCCAACCACCACCTTCTGAACCTCACAAGCAATGCAGCCGAGATAGCCCCATCGTAGACCAAGCAGCTGGGTCATGCCTAGAAGCTGCGACAACACCACATGACTGCCCGATTTAAAGCTGTAGCAGCTCCCCATGCAAGTGACTTCCTATTAGCAACCCCTATGTCAGTAACCGGCATGCCTCTCACACCGCAGGCCCTCCGAATTACTGTGGCTCTCCGCCTCGCTGCCCTAATCCACACCGAATACAGGTGTATTTGCAGCGAGGCAGAGGCCGACAGGTACGGACGGCATGGCCTTCTCTGCCAAAGGACAGGAGGATGGCATGCAAGACACGGCGAGGTAAATTATATTTTTAAAAGGAGTCTTTAGAGCCTTAGAGCATACCACTGCCGATTGTCCGCTGTCCCTCGTTACCTAATGCCACGCACACATTGTCTATTAGCGTCTAATAGTTGTCTCACACTAATATCGCTCGTCCCACACGTTGTCACCCACCTGCGGCCGCACGCAGCGTCCCTCGTCACACAAGTTGTCACCTGCGGCCGCACGCGGCGTCCCTCGTCCCACAAGTTGTCACCTGCGGCCGAACGCGGCGTCCCTCGTCCCACAAGTTGTCACCTGCGGCCGAACGCGGCGTCCCTCGTCCCACAAGTTGTCACCTGCGGCCGCACGCGGCGTCCCTCGTCACACAAGTTGTCACCTGCGGCCGAACGCGGCGTCCCTCGTCCCACAAGTTGTCACCTGCGGCCGCACGCGGCGTCCCTCGTCCCACAAGTTGTCACCTGTGGCCGAACGCGGCGTCCCTCGTCCCACACGTTGTCCCCTGCGGTCGCACGCGACGTCCCTCGTCCCACAAGTCGTCACCTGCGGCCGCACGCGGCGTCCCTCAAGTTGTCACCTGCGGCCGCACGCGACGTTGTCCCTCGTCCCACAAGTCGTCACCTGCGGCCGCGCGCGGCATCCCTCGCGTGCAGGGGACAAGATACAGAAGCCAAGCAGTGGCGAGGGACAGCGGTGAGCAGCGGGCAACCCGGCGCTGGCAGGCGAGGCTCGGCGGCCACACACCCACGCTAGGACTTACGACCGTAGTGGCGGGAGGGGTGTGGCTGCCTCTTGCCCCACGGAGGCCCCAGGGGGAGAAGAGGTTTATGGGTCCCTCCCGGTGGACGACTGTAATAAAAATGTGTCGCTAAGACGACCTAGCCACGAAGATACTCGTCGTCCCCCCACCACCACCTCCCCACTTCATACCTATCCTCCCTATCCCCCCCCCCACACTATCCAGCACAACCAATCCTCAGTACATTTGAAGTAAAAGGTAATACAACAAAAATTACCCCCATTCTAAATGTTCCAAAATACCCATCAATACCATTTATTTATTTATTTATTTATTTATTTATTTATTTAAGCATATACAGGAAGGTACATTGGGATTGTGAGGATACATAATATGGTAATTACAATCTTGTAAAGCCACTAGTACGCGCAGCGTTTCGGGCAGAAACCATCTTCCCTGAAAACATTTTTGAATTCATCTCCGTGACGCAACACGTGGTCAATACAGAATACAGCCACCATTGCTGGTCAATACAGAATACAGCCACCAGTGCCGTCGTATGACCTCCGTTTCCTCAATTACAGCCTCTACTGTTTTTCCCTGTATTCCCTTTAACGGGCAGCACTTTCCTTCAGGAGGGCCACCAATTGGAGCTTTCTTTATTTATTACAGAAAATTGGGAGCAAAATCTGTCCATGACAGAGCCCGGAGATGTGAGTAATGACGCGTGTCGCGGTAATGAGGCAATGGTAGGTGTCGGTGAGGTGAGGGAGGGAGGGAGGAGAGTGAGGGATGATGATGATGATAAGAAGGAAAAGAGAGTGTGCAAGAGGAGGAGGGAAGGAAGAAGAACGAGAGATAGAATGGAAAGACAGAGAGATGGGATGTAATCTCACTCTTATTATTTATCACAAGGAAGAAGACCACTATTGGTTATTAATAATATTTTATAACTAGCGACGTAATTATTATTGTTATATTCACCTCCTTAATAGACACAGAAGTCACTGGAGAATTAAACAAAGAGTACAGAGCAATACGTGAGTTCCGTTCTCAGATATTAACTGATGAAATAATCCTAACTAAATCTGCACCCAGAGGCAAGAGAGAGCTTAATCCTGGACAAGGGGCAATAGATGAACCTATAATGGGACCTTGGCGTCCCCCCCCCCCCTACACACACACACATTGCTCAGCTCAGAAATCTGTACACCGGTTGATTGACAGTTGAGAGGCGGGACCAAAGAGCCGAAGCTCAACCCTCGCAAGCACAACTGAGTACAACTTGGTGATTACTGACTTTTTGTGCGGGTTGGTGGTGAAGCTAGAATATGGAGAGGCACAAATGAATGGAAAACTTTAGAAATGGGAAGTACAGTGTGACTTATGACAAAAGGCGGACTGTCCGCCTTGCTGACACGTTGTGTGGGTGTTGGCAGCAAAGCCAAGCTGGCTCTCTCTCTTGTCAGGGAGCTCTGAGTGTATGAGAGGACGTTTATACTTACTGCCTTTTCTTATCCTCCGTGGACCTGCATCCATCCCACATCCCTCTCACTGTCGCTATTTGAGATCAACTCGTGGTACCAAACCCAGCTGTTTGCTCACATACCTTGGCTTTGGCTTCGATCATCAACTTCAATTGGGTTCAATCATTTTGTTTTGCTTTGATCGTCATGATCCCAGCGTCGAGTCAACCGTCGGATTGTTCACAAGTGTTCATTGTTCAACCCGTTGTCGTTAAAGTGTGATGGAGGGAAGTAGAGAGGTTGGTTAATTTATAAACACATTTTCGGGCAGAATAATGATGAGATGCAGATTTCCTCCGAATGTAGTAAAATTAAAGAGAAACCACAAGGTCTCCTCTGAATACTTTTTATTTTCTTCTCCGAGGCTATGGGTCCCCACATTGGCACCAGAGGTGGTACCCTCACAAACTTATATATATATATATATATATATATATATATATATATATATATATATATATATATATATATATATATATATATATATATATATATATATGTATATATAATAATAATAAAATCTATCCGAATTATAGTATAATTTGTAAATATGTAAGTTAAGGCATTTTTAAAATAATGTCTCTAAAATAAATATGTGAAGAAAACATTTAATTTATCTATATCGAAAAAAGATAATTAATGTCTGCTTATTTATATGTTTGTTTGTCTGCTAGCGTTGGAGGCTAGATAGTTACGGTCAACCTCACTCAACTTTGAATGGTGAATAGTGAATTGATGTAGTCTCAGGCTGGGGTCAGCCCCTATGCCACCGTGAAGGCGAATCGGCCTCCACACAGCCCCTGCACGAGGTCGGTGGATATGAAATGTGCAATAAGATATCAAAAGAACTTAACATTGATTTCAATGATAATCCAGAACCAGTGTCGTCGCTACCCTAGAGCGAGGTAGACGCGTAGACCTACCTTCTACATGGGTTTACTACAAAATGGGTACAGGCGGCTCTAAGGAGTCCACAACCTAGCAGTGATATATACCATCTAGTTACTAGAAGCTTTCACCTAGGTTTCAAAGTGGTGAGAAGTGCGATTGAACCAGATATCTAGACAATGACTTTGTTTTTGAATTGGCGCCTTGGGCAGTGGGGAGAATGGCCGCTTCCCCTTACCCGGTCAGACGCCTAAGGAGTTTGGGGGCCTCGTAGCCTGGTGGATAGCGCGCAGGACTCGTAATTCTGTGGCGCGGGTTCGATTCCCGCACGAGGCAGAAACAAATGGGCAAAGTTTCTTTCACCCTGAATGCCCTTGTTACCTAGCAGTAAATAGGTACCTGGGTGTTAGTCAGCTGTCACGGACTGCTTCCTGGGGGTGGAGGCCTGGTCGAGGACCGGGCCGCGGGGACACTAAAGCCCCGAAATCATCTCAAGATAACCTCAAGATAACCCCGGGCGCTGGAATTTTAGTCCCTATTGCCCCGTTCCCTAAAGCTGTATTTTCCCTATGCAGCCTGGACACGGTGGCACGAATGAACCACTCACCCCATACTGATGCCTCAGTGTTTTAGTGATTGATATTGGTGGTACCAGTGCAGTGTTATATACAGTGTAGAGGACTATTAAGTGCGTGTGTGTGTGTGTGTGTGTGTGTGTGTGTGTGTGTGTGTGTGTGTGTGTGTGAGTGTGTGAGTGTGTGTGTGTGTGTGTGTGTGTGTGTGTGTGTGTGTGTGTGTGTGTGTGTGTGTGTGTGTGTGTGTGTGTGTGTGTGTGTTTTTGTGTGTGTGTGTGTGTGTGTGTGTGTGTGTGTGTGTGTGTGTGTGTGTGTGTGTGTGTGAATGTGTTTGTGTGTGGATAAAGTAGGTATGAGTGTGGCCCTCTTAGAGCACCTGCCACGTCAGCTGAAACCACACTGCCAGTGAGGTTCCTGAAGGTATTGTGTTGATAACAGGAATTGTTCATCTCTTTCCTTATCATAAATCTTAAAGTCTTAAAGTCTTAAAGTCTTAATCTTAAAGTCTTAAATGACCTTCATACTTTCTGTTGTCACATATAACACAAAGTCCCCTTCACATTGCTGTGCAGTAGAGTACTGTGTCTTCTTTTCAAATGGTCAACGTCATCACTTTCATTTAGGTAAAAATAAACTCAACAGTGATTTCATTTTCTTCGTCATCGGTACAATTAAACAATATATATATTTTTTTGTTATCACAGTCTAGATAATAAGTCACTTCTCCTTTTTCTAGTGTTCCGTGTTGGTCAGTATCATCACAAATCTTCCAGACTTCAATTAACCTTTTTCTGCCATCATCAGTTCCTGGTGTTGTCATCCCGGGGCCGTCTACTGGACATATTATACACAATTTTAATGTAAATTCCCTTTTACCCTTTTTGTTTGCAGCGGGTGTAAGTTGTATCCCCTTCGTGATGTGTATAAACGGAATCTCTCGTAAAATTGTCACGCAATCGAAACAATTTTGTAATTGGTAATTGAAAAGCAAATTATTATTAATAATATAAATAATAACGAGTAAATCATTATAAACGTGTATTATTGTAGTGCAAACAAAAATTGTTCTGAATAATACTGGTTATCTTCATTTTTCAGCTAGAAACAGTGGTTCACCAAATATGGCGCATTTGGCAATATTTGTCGAAATGGGCTTGGCAGCCATTTTGGAAAACATCTTTCCATATCAGATTCGCGTCTCCCCCCCCCCCAACCATCCCCCCCCAAATATCATCAGCAATCATCAAGAACACATTCTGAGAAGGGATGATCCATATTCACATTGATGCAATAATCACCCCCCCCTCCCCCCCTCAAAGGCCAGATTATCGTAAATTTCCTCTCATGAAAATTATTACAGACAGGCTAACAATGACAGTTTTCACGAATGTTTTGAAAGCACGATATATTAGACGTGTCTCTGAGCTGGCCATCAGTCAGGCTTTCATCATCAATAACCATCAATAACATTTCCCACGAAATCTCTTCCCACCCTCCCCCCCCCCACCAAAAAAATAGTTCTAGAGGTTTAAATATAATTTAAATTGTCTTTCGAATCCTATATAAAGAAGTCAGTTTACAATCATTTCCACCAAATACTCAATACTTAATAATATCACAATTACCCTAAACTATAATCAACATACAATTGTTTCATATATATATTATTTCGGTACAACTATTCTCAAACCTTAAATAAAAAAAAATATGAGCATCTAAATTACAAACATGGCTCAAATATTACATAAAATCACTAGTGTTCATTAAGATATATCGTAGATAAGTGAGTATACTGAGCGGACGGGTTATATCCCACACACCCACTCCAGGTATGCTCTTTCTCATGCCATTTTCATATTGGCTAATACGAGGCAGTAAACGTGTCTCTCTGCGATTTATGGCCTAGTGGTAATGAGGCTGTGAACAGTCCCCTTACTGCTGCTGCTGCTGCATATATGTATGTATATGTATGTATATGTGTGTGTGTGTATGTATATGTATGTGTATAAAGTATATATGGAAGCTGGTAAGAATTACATTTCACCTTTGTAAATGCACATTAATGACACTATGTAAAAGACACATCGAACACTTTATGTAGGGCATGCGTAAATCTGTGTATCTATGTATTTACGTATGTAGGTTAGCTTAGCATTTTAAAAGCACCGAATCACCTTCTGTGGTTGAGTGTTTAATAAACCCTTGAACTATATGTTTAACACATCTCTAACCCTGTCCATGGAGGACAGAAGAAAATGTATATATGCTGGTTAGCATTGTAAATGTGTGGCCACGTCTGTGGTAGAAAATAATAATAATAAAAAAACGGCCAGTGGTGGATAATACAACCATAGAGGTGGATAATACAACCATAGAGGTGGATAATACAACCTTAGAGGCAGATAATACAACCTTAGAAGTAGATAATACAACCTTAGAAGTAGATAATACAACCTTAGAGGCAGATAATACAACCTTAGAAGTAGATAATACAACCTTAGAGGCAGATAATACAACCTTAGAAGTAGATAATACAACCTTAGAGGCAGATAATACAACCTTAGAGGCGAATCATACAACTATAGAGACAGATAATACAACCTTAGAGGCGGATAATACAACATCAGAAGCGGATAATATTAACCTAAGAGGCGGATAATACAACCTTAGAGGCGGATCATACAACTATAGAGACAGATAATACAACCTTAGAGGCGGATAATACAACCTTAGAGGCGGATAATACAACCTTAGGGGCGGATAATACAACCTTCGAGGCAGGTATATATCAACACATGAATGAAACAATAAGCAAAATAAAGTGATAATCTTAAGAGTTGATGTAAAAAATAATATTATCAATTAAATTTAATAACAAAACAAATAATAGTAATACTTAGAAGAAGAGTGAGAAAATCAGTAGGTGCTGTGACAAGGACTCGAACCTGCAAACTTTGGTTGCTCCCAAGCACACGCCATAAGCCACTGTACCCAAATATACTTCTAACGTAATGTAACGTGGAATTCGACTGAATTCACGGGGGTTTCTGAGGCTGAGTCACAAAGAAATGCATCTAGAAATCACACTAACGAATTGTATCAATGACAAAAAAATCAGTAAGAGCCATGAGGCAGATTCAGTTGAATATCAGGCTACTTTTACTTTTGTGAACCATATCGTGGAACAGTGGATTAAAGGGTGTGTGCTTGGGAGTACCCAAGTGTGCAGGTTCGAATCCTGACCCATGGCTTACACTGATACATCACGTTGACGTAATTTTTTTTGTACAATGATAAATAGTCTCGTATTGCAATTGTAACAGTTTAGTCGTTTATAGTGAAGGTTATACATCGTGTATTGAATGTATTGTGTTGTATACATGGGTACAATCTAGTTTAGCAGGCAGAGAGAACTTCTACCTGGAAGCCTAGCAAAAGGTCTTTCCCTCAACGGATTAGTGATGGAGGGATCTATGCAAGAATTCCTCAGTGCTTAATTCACTAATTTAGAGAAATTCATGTTATTAAAAGTAATTGTAGTTAATAACTTCCTTTGTTAAGTACCTATGTTAATTTAACATAATTTAAGAATAGACATTCAATCCCCTTTATTCGCCCAAGTGCAATGAGTTCATTTTAAGATTGGAACTAGTTTGATCTGGCCAATCCATGACTCAAATAGTTACTAATAATCCCAGTTATAGTTATAATAGTTATATAATAGTTATAATAATCCCAGTTCAAATAGTTACCATAGTTCCTTAAAATTAGAAATTCCTGTTATTATTCAATATTGTACTGAAAAGTTACCTCGGTTTATTGTCTATGTAAATTACCACGAGTTCTGAGAATAAAGGTTCAGTCACTTTAAGTTGCAAAGTGAATATCAATTAGGTATTGTAGTGAACGGTGGCAATTAAGAGAGATCAGCCAGTAGGTTTGGGTTAGCTTGCTTGCTGGAGCTTCCAACCTGTCCTCTTAAAAAGAACGTCGCTTTTGGCCGTTTACCAGTATGGTCGAATATGGACGTAATTTGAAAATGAAAAAAAAATGAAAATAAATTTGGGATTTATTTTTTTCAACAACAGTAAGTTAAGGGTCCTCTGATAGGTTAGGTGGGCAGGAAATTCTCATAAAGTTTCAAAACGTTGTGAAAAACGTTAATGGAAAGTTTCCTTTTCTAAGCTTGCCGAGTAAGCCGGACGACTCAAACAGAAAACGGAACAGTACGTCACTTTTGTGAGTCGATTTCATTTCAAATTACGTCCAAATTTGGCCATATGGCGCATACGAGCTAAAAGTAACGTTATTTTTAAGAGGACGGGTTCGGAGATCAAGGCGGTCACAATCGACTTGAGAATTTTCCAGGACGGACCGAAACGCCGTCGTCCCTTCACTTTCTAGTGTGTGGTCTGGTCAACGTCAAGGAAGATTTGATGAGTGTGGTTTGGGGCGGCGGTAGGACAAGGAAGACCTCTCCTCCAGTACACCCTTAAATTCGGTGTTAATATTATGATAGCAAAAATGATATACTTAGCATATATATAAAGTCTCTGATAGACTATCATGCACCAGTTTTAGTCCGGCAAAATGGCATAAGTATTGGTAGACTGGAAAAAATGCGAAATGAAGCACTCAAAATTTATACTTCGCTGTCCTATAACTACCAAAGTTCTCAATATGTGGAAAGAATTAAATATTCTTAGCATTTAAGATAGAATATTTGAAATCAATCTTATGATGGGACTAAAGCTTCTGCGTGGTAACCAAAACAACATTGTGTCAGTTGAGCTGTTAGAACACATGGGTAATGGAACCAGCGAGTCTAAATGGATTCAAAGAACAGTCACTCATATTAAAATGATGGGACTGCACGATGTATATACAGATGAGAGAGTACAGCACTTCCTTCCACCCTGGCAGATAGTACCTTTTGACATCCTGACCCCTGCATACCCCACCAAGAAACTAATCACAAACAACCCTCATGCTCAGCTTGCTGCTAAATTAAGCACCATAGAAAACACTTACAATATACAAACTAAAAACATCACACAGACCATATACACTGACGGATCACTCAATACAGCTACGGGGAGGGTAGGAAGTGCTGTTATTGCTCATCAGCCCGATGGCAGCACAATTCAAAAGACTTAGACGAGAACTCTTGGATGAATTTGAAGAACGTAGAACAGTGCAAACTGGGACCAGCAGGTCCATTGTTTATCATAACGAAATGTGTGAAGCAAAACATGTGTATGGGGCAAGTAACATCATCAGCAGACTAACAGACGTCGTCACTGCTCGAATAAGACTTGGCTACAAGTATCTCTGGCAGTTCGGCTTGAATAGGGATCTAGATGAAGTAAAGTGTAAAGTGTGTGGACAAAGACAGGGACACACACTCGAACACTATATCTTGGATTGTAGTAAAATTGAGCCATTTAGAGATAAATCTAAACTCACATTGTATGATATGGCAACCTATCTTATTACCATGGATAAATTACCTGAAATCCTTACACTGTATCCATATTTCGCTTCCAGTAGACAAACGACATATGAGATTAAGAAACAAGTAGTGTATTGTGAAGACTAATAATAAACAGCAGCTCCTCTATCACTCTGTAATATTTTCATTGCTCAAACAATTATGAATTAGCGATAAGACCTACCATTAATGTATAATGATTTACTGTAAATATATAGCTCTTGAAATAGAACATTCTCTGTAACTAGCTGACATTGTAATTATAAGGTGTGAAGGATAGATGAAATTGTTAATGTAATAGTCTCCTTTGAGGTCTGATAAAGACCTTTTGTGCCCTCTGTAATCCTTTTTGCGCTACCGCTCACAGGATGAGTATGGGGTGCACAATAAACTAGCCGCCCCAAGCGGCAACAATCAAAATCTCCTCCAGAGGCAGGCCACAACATCTGGCTCAGGACTTGGGGATTTAAGGTAAAGTTCTGTTAAGAGTCTAAGTACTGTTTATGGGGATCCACAGTCGTATACAAAATCATTGCTTCTAGGATAGTCATATTTCAGTTTAGTGTTTCTGTATAATTTTGTGTAATAAATTACCTTTAAATGTTTATGATGTTTAGTGAATTTCCCTCCCAGTTATATATTTCATTATGCAGGCGATGAGTCACAATAACGTGGCTAAAGTAAGTTAACCAGACCACACACTAGAAATCGACATCAAGAATGGTCCAGGACGGACCGAAACGTCGTCGTCCCTTCACCTTCTAGTGTGTGGTCTGGTCAGCATATTTCATTATTTTTGAGTTCACGATCCTATGTATTATGTTATAGGTCCCTGTGGTCTTCCAAGCACCTTCTTAGATCACAACATCCTTCCATGTCTTGGTTAAGCAACATTTCAAAGTAAATTTATCCCTCCTTTTCAACAATTGGAGATTCACATTCTTGGTATTCCTACGGCTAATGACTGGTTCTTCCCCGCAGTCATTTAACTAAATTTACAGGGGGTCAATAGGGGTTTTAACCCTGTAAACAGGTGTTTAAAGTCTCTTTGAGAAGTTTGGGCAAGAGTGTTTTCCTTTTACTCAGTGGTCTTGGTGATCGAACACCAAGAGTGCAAGACATTACTGTTCCAATAGGAAAAACGGTGAACAACAGAACCGTTAAATAACGTCCTGGTGAAATAGAGAATAGAGGATTTAGTCTGGTACCCGTTACACAGTCATCAGCTCTAATGTGGGGCAATATTAGTGTTGCTTCTTCAGTTCTCAGGGAAAGCAGTGAGTGTGAGATATAGACTAGTGAGTGTGACACAGACTAGTGAGTGTGAGACACAGACTAGTGGACATAAGATAGAGTAGCTGATATGAGACACAGACTCGCAAATACGAGGCAAAGAGTTGTGTGTATGTGTGTGAGTGTGTGTGAGACAGACTCTATGACATGAGACATAAACTTATGAATGTGAGACTCCAACTCGCTGACATGAGGCTTAGAGTCGTGTGTGGGAGACACAGACTCAAATTGGCGAGACACACACACAGGTGTGAGTGTGAATGTGTGTAAGCACACACACACACACATGCATATATATATATATATATATATATATATATATATATATATATATATATATATATATATATATATATATATATATATATATATATATATATATATATATATTTTCAATTGGCTCTGCTCGTAGTTAGTTGTGTGGGAGAGATGACCGACGTCCATTAGGATAGGTTAAGCTAGGATAGGATAGGTTAAGTTAGGATAAGTTAGATTAGGTTCCCTCGTTGTGTTATCAGTTAATATACACGAGCATCATTAATATTACTGAGAGTTCATGTATTATTAGTGTGACCATAGGCACTATTAAGTGTGAACTTTTTATATATATAAGCAGCGAGGCCTAATTTGATGTAGTTTGACCTTCTTCCATGCGTTGTGGTCTTATTATCTGTTGTATGACCTTATTACCTATGCGTAGTGGGACTCTATGCCGCTCGATACGGTTTTATGAAATGTGAAAGGTGCTTGTTCGCTGTAGCGTGACCACCCAGTGTGAAGAGCAGTATTTACCCGTATGATGTGGCTTTCGTTCCAAGAAGAATGACCTGCTCCTTTCCAGCTAAGTTCAGTTTCTTGCCAGTGATATTTCTAGTTCGCTTCGCTGATTAGCGCGATGATTGCTTCGCTAATCCCCCCCGACCACAATTACAGCCACCGTTACCTCGAATCCCAATGATTAACGATAGTTTTAAAATTACAATCAAAGAAACTCAAAGAATCAACTCATCCAAAACCACTACCATTACCATCATTCAATTCACTATAACGACAACCATTGCTTCCAACCACCACCACCACCACCACCACCACCACCACCACCTGTCTCCCTGCCACACCCAGTACACCCCTACAACACCCAGAGCAGCCGGTCCCACCCTACACCCACACCTACACCCCCATCTCACCAGCCCCACCCCACCCTGCACTCCCTCATCACCCCCCTTCACCCGCACCCCCAACACCTACACCCCCCTGTGTGAGTAGCGGGGAACCACACCGAGGCTAGGCACCCATAAGCTGGTCTGTCAGGCATGAAGGTATTTACTGGCAGTGGTCAGCCTTTATGTTCACCCACACGCGCGTGTGCGCATGCACACACTCACACAAACTCACACAAACTCTCACATACTCGCACACACTTACACTCACACACACACCTGTACACCAGTTGATTGACAGTTGAGAGACGGAACCAAAAAGCCAGAGCTAAACCCCCACAAGCAACTAGGTGAGTACACACACACACACACACACACACACACACACACACATATGTGTGTGCGTGCATGTGTGTGTGTTTGTATGTGTGTGTGTGTGTGTTTGTATGTGTGTGTACTCACCTAATTGTGCTTGCGGGGGTTGAGCTCTGGCTCTTTGGTCCCGCCTCTCAACCGTCAATCAACTGGTGTACAGATTCCTGAGCCTATTGGGCTCTATCATATCTACATTTGAAACTGTGAATGGAGTCAGCCTCCACCACATCACTTCCTAATGCATTCCATTTGCTAACTACTCTGACACTGAAAAAGTTCTTTCTAACGTCTCTGTGGCTCATTTGGGTACTCAGCTTCCACCTGTGTCCCCTTGTTCGCGTCCCACCAGTGTTGAAAAGTTCGTCCTTGTTTACCCGGTCGATTCCCCTGAGGATTTTGTAGGTTGTGATCATGTCCCCCCTTACTCTTCTGTCTTCCAGTGTCGTGAGGTGCATTTCCCGCAGCCTTTCCTCATAACTCATGCCTCTTAGTTCTGGGACTAGTCTAGTAGCATACCTTTGGACTTTTTCCAGCTTCGTCTTGTGCTTGACAAGGTACGGGCTCCATGCTGGGGCCGCATACTCCAGGATTGGTCTTACATATGTCGTGTACAAGATTCTGAATGATTCCTTACACAGGTTCCTGAACGCCGTTCTGATGTTAGCCAGCCTCGCATATGCCGCAGACGTTATTCTCTTTATGTGGGCTTCAGGAGACAGGTTTGGTGTGATATCAACTCCTAGATCTTTCTCTCTGTCTGTTTCATTAAGTACTTCATCTCCTATTCTGTATCCTGTGCCTGGCCTCCTGTTTCCACTGCCTAGTTTCATTACTTTGCATTTACTCGGGTTGAACTTCAACAGCCATTTGTTGGACCATTCACTCAGTCTATCCAGGTCATCTTGTAGCCTCCTACTATCATCCTCTGTTTCAATCCTCCTCATAATTTTTGCATCGTCGGCAAACATTGAGAGGAACGAATCTATACCCTCTGGGAGATCATTTACATATACCAGAAACAGTATAGGTCCGAGGACTGACCCCTGCGGGACTCCACTTGTGACGTCTCGCCAATCTGAGACCTCACCCCTCACACAGACTCGTTGTCTCCTGTTGCTTAGGTATTCCTCTATCCACCGGAGTACCTTCCCTCTCACTCCAGCCTGCATCTCCAACTTTCGCACTAGCCTCTTGTGTGGCACTGTATCAAAGGCTTTCTGACAATCCAAAAATATGCAGTCTGCCCACCCTTCTCTTTCTTGCCTTATTTTTGTTGCCTGGTCGTAGAATTCAAGTAACCCTGTGAGGCAGGACCTGCCATCCCTGAACCCATGTTGATGCTGTGTTACAAAGTTCCTTCGCTCCAGATGCTCCACTAGTTTTTTTCGCACAATCTTCTCCATCAGCTTGCATGGTATGCAGGTTAGGGACACTGGCCTGTAGTTCAGTGCCTCCTGTCTATCCCCTTTCTTGTATATCGGGACTACGTTAGCTGCTTTCCAAGTATCTGGCAGTTCCCCTGTTGTGTGTGTGTGTGTGTGTGTGTGTGTGTGTGTGTGTGTGTGTGTGTGTGTGTGTGAGTGTGTGTGTGTGTGTGTGTGTGTGTGTGTGTGTGTGTGTGTGTGTGTGTGTGTAAGAGAAATATATGTAGTAGATTTAATAGAGGAATAATAAATTGGATTGAAAGGCGGGGTCCAAGAGCTAATAGCTCAATTCTGCAGATACAAACAAATAGTAAACACACACACACACGCCTCGCGGCTGAGTGGTCGGCGCTCAGGGGGTCGTAGTCCTAAGGGCCAGAGTTCGACTCCCGACAAAGACAGAAACAAATGGGCAGATTTTCTTTCACCTGATGCATCTGTTCACCGAACAGTAAATAGATACCTGAGAGCTAGAGCTTCAGGCGGAGGCCTAAAGCTAAAGCTCAAACCTGCTGGCACAAATAGGTGAGTAAAAATTGGTGATTAAACACAAATAGTAACGTTTACACATTCACACACAAATAATAAAATACACACACACACACACACACACACACACACACACACACACACACACACACATAACATTAACATAAGAACATAAGGCTAACATAAGAACGGCCTTCAGAAACTTGCGTAAGGAATCTTTCAGAACATTATATACCACATATGTCAGACCAATCCTGGAGTATGCGGCTCCAGCATGGAGTCCATATCTAGTCAAGCATAAGACTAAACTGGAAAAGGTTCAAAGGATTGCCACCAGATTAGTACCCGAGCTGAGAGATATGAGCTACGAGGAGAGACTACGGGAATTGAACCTCACTTCGTTGGAAGACAGAAGAGTTAGGGGGGACATGATCACCACATTCAAGATTCTCAAGGGAATCGACAGGGTAGATAAAGACAGGCTATTTAACACAAGGGGCACACGTACTAGGGGACACAGGTGGAAACTGAGTGCCCAAATGAGCCACAAGATATTAGAAAGAACTTTTTTAGTGTCAGAGTGGTTGACAAATGGAATGCATTAGGAGTAATATGGTGGAGGCTGACTCCATACACAGTTTCAAGTGTAGATATGATAGAGGCCAATAGGCACAGGAACCTGTACACCTGTTGATTGACGGTTGAGAGGCGGGACCAAAGAGCCAGAGCTCAACCCCCGCAAACACAACTAGGTGAGTACAACTAGGTGAGTACACCCACACACATACATACACACACAGGTTCGCGTATTCTAGCGGACATACACAGTGAAAATTACGGGATCAAAGATGTAATTCTTTAAAATTGTCAGGAAAATCCCCGTATACATTACATTGAAAAATAAGCACTGTTAAGAACAAATACAACAAAAATATACACACACAAAAACACAATTCTAGGGGAGAGCAGGGGTCTGCGGCTCGTTTCCCTGCTGAGGCGGAAACAATTGGGCAGAGTTTCTTTCACCTCATGACTCTGTTCACCAAAAAGTAAATAGGTACCTGTGATTTTGTCAGCTGTTTTTAACTGCATCTTAATGATGTATGCGAGAGAGAGAGAGAGAGAGAGAGAGAGAGAGAGAGAGAGAGAGAGAGAGAGAGAGAGAGAGAGAGAGAGAGAGAGAGAGAGAGAGAGAGAGAAAGGAGAGAGAGAGAAAGGAGAGAGAGAGAGAGAGAGAGAGAGAGAGAGAGAGAGAGAGAGAGAGAGAGAGAGAGAGAGAGAGAGAGAGAGAGAGAGAGAGAGAGAGAAAGGAGAGCGAGAGAGAGAGAGAGAGAGAGAGAGAGAGAGAGAGAGAGAGAGAGAGAGAGAGAGAGAGAGAGAGAGAGAGAGAGAGAAAGGAGAGCGAGAGAGAGAGAGAGAGAGAGAGAGAGAGAGAGAGAGAGAGAGAGAGAGAGAGAGAGAGAGAGAGAGAGAGAGAAGAGAGAGAGAGAGAGAGAGAGAGAGAGAGAGAGAGAGAGAGAGAGAGAGAGAGAGAGAGAGAGAGAGACAGACAGAGAGAGAGAGAGAGAGAGAGAGAGAGAGAGAGAGAGAGAGAGAGAGAGAGAGAGAGAGAGAGAGAGAGAGAGAGAGAGAGATAGCCCCTTCCACAAACCTGGAGAAGATCGGGTCCCTGGAGCTGAAGCTCAGCCGTGAGAAGAGTGTTAGGTAAGAGGTGGTGAAAGCAGGGCGCGCGTGCACCAGGCCGCCAGCAAGCATTCCTCCCAAGCACACTCCCTTCCCAGTTTTTGCTGCCTCCTTTTTTTGCTGGACGTGTGGGGGAAGTGGGTGGATTGTTATTATTGGTCTGACTTTATTATATATATATATATATATATATATATATATATATATATATATATATATATATATATATATATATATATATATATATATATATATGTATATATATATATATATATATATATATATATATATATATATATATATATATATATATATATATATATATATATATATATTATACATATATATGAGTGTGTATGTACTTACCTAATTGTACTTAACCAATTGTGCTTGCGGGGGTTGAGCTCTGGCTCTTTGGACCCGCCTCTCAACTGTCAATCAACTAATGTACATGTTCCTGAGCCTATTGGGCTCTATCATACCTACACATGAAGCTGTGTATGGAGTCAGCTTCCACCACATCACTGCCTAGTGCATTCCATTTGTCTACTACTCTGACACTTAAAGTGTCAGAGTAGTAGACAAATGTAGTAGACAAATTCTAATGTCTCTATGGCTCATTTGGACACTCAATTTCTACCTGTGTACCCTAGTGCTTGTGCCCCTCGTGGTAAATAGTCTATCTTTATCTTCCCGATCAATTCCTCTGCGAATCTTGTATGTGGTGATCATGTTTCCTCTAACTCTTCTGTCTCCCAGTGACGTGAGGTTTAATTCCCGCAGTCTCTCCTGTGTACTCACCTATTCTGTGTGTGTGTGTGTGTGTGTGTGTGTGTGTGTGTGTGTGTGTGTGTGTGTGTGTGTGTGTGTGTGTGTGTGTGTGTGTGTGTGTATTCACCTAGTTGTGTTTGCAGGGTTCAGCTTTGCTCTTTAGGCCCGCCTCTCAACTGTCAATCAACTGTTTACTAACTATTTTTTTTTTTACACCACACACACACACACACCGGGAAGCAGCCCGTGACAGTTGACTAACTCCCAGGTACCTATTTACTGCTATGTAACAGAGGTATCAGGTTGAAGAAAACTTTGCCCATTTGTTTCTGCCTGGTGCGGGAATCGAACCTGGCCACAGAATTACGAGTCCTGCGCGCTATCCACCAGGCTACCAGGCCCCGGAGTGTGTGTGTGTGTATGTGAGACCGAAAGGATGAGATCAATGAATGTAGCACAAATCTCAATTTTTTCTTACATTTTTCTTCACTTGAGAAATTAAGTCTGCAAAGGTAATTTTTTACAGTTTAATTTGGCTTGACGCTGAGAGCTGCGTTTCGTTGACTCTTTTTAACAGTCAAAGATAGACCTTCAATGATTATAAATTGAATGATTGATTGATGAAGATTAAGCCACCCGAGAGGTGGCACGGGCATGAATAGCCCGTAAATTACAAATTGTCTTGCTGCATGATATGTACCCGAGGATGAGGTGAAGGTGATGAGGTAAATGGGATGAGGTGATGAGTCACCTCATTTATAGGTCCAAAGTATCTTATCACACACCTCTTTGCATGACGGCTCGTGCTCTATGTTGCATGCAGGCGATGAGTCACAATAACGTGGCTGAAGTAAGTTGACCAGACCACACACTAGAAGTTGAAGGGACGACGACGACGTTTCGGTCCGTCCTGGACCATTCTCAAGTCGACTTGAGAATGGTCCAGGACGGACCGAAACGTCGTCGTCCCTTCACCTTCTAGTGTGTGGTCTGGTCAACTGTATGTTGTGTGTTCAGTCGTGTTGGGTAAGGTGGCAGAGTGTAACGTGGTGATAGTTGGCTACTGATGCGTGGCTTGGCTTGCTTAATGCCTCGACCATGTCCAGTCTTCTGTTGTAGCTGTATCTGTCGACTATATTGGTGTTATTTGTGAGTATATCTGTCGTTGTGCATTGAGACTGTATGCTCTTTAACAGGTCCTTGTGCTACCCAAGCAGGAAGGTCACTGATCACAAGCGCCTTTGGTCACTGTGTGAAATTGAATTTAAATTGAAATAAGTTTATTGAGGTAAAATACACACAAAGGGATGAGGTAGCTCAAGCTATTCTCACCCCGTTCAGTACATCGTGTTAATACATACATAGACACACATCACAAACAATAAACGTATTACCGAACATTCTGAGAGATAAACATATACATTTCCTCCTTTACACAGTGTGATGACTGGGGGTGTCCATTTGGATGTCCTCAGCAGGATTCAATATGGTATTTTGGTGTAGTAATTGATCTAATTTCTCCTTAGTTTAAATGAAGTGTGAGACGCCTACTCAGAGTGCCAGTAGTGTGACCAAGATAGCGCATGTCGTCTCCACAATTGCATTTATATTAACATTCTGCATTAGTACACTTCTCTTTTCCAAATGGAGGTGGAAATGATGTTTTTTCATGATAAGGGAAGATGTAATAGTAAATGATAAGACGTATCCGAGTGTTTTCACTCTATGGGTTACAATGGCTGCCAATTATATCCTAAGTAAATATATTTGTATAGTACAGTTCGGTGTCTTAGCCTGGGAGGCCGAGTACTCTCGGTGCTGTGGTCACTTACTTTTGACTAACGATTTCGTCAAAATAAGCTTTACTGTTATTTACATCTATGTGACGGATACTTTTGAGTTCATGGTGCCAAAAAGCGGCCAAGTAGAACAGGTACGAACTGCACCTCCTATTTATAACACTCGTGGTAAGCAGAGGCAACAGGTGAAAGAAAACGTGCTCGATCCTTTCCGTCCTGCTCAGACTCGGGATCACTCTGTGGTGAATTGAACCGAAACCCAAAGCAGTGTATTGCGCTAGAAGAATGATGAAATTAAATAGCATGTATAGGTTTATCATCTCATTTGAAGGTCTCACATATTTCACTCCAGAATCATGGGGTCGATCTTTTCTACAGAATGCCGTTTCTTTCTGAAATAGTGAGGTGGTGGGCTAGAGGAGGTATCGTTGGCTCTCGTTCGTGTGGGGGTGTAATTCTGTGACCTATCGCCTATCGCAGTGTCATTCTTAACACTTTCCTATTCTGAATACTGAAGACAATAACCCCCAGTGCACATAAATAGTCTTTGCTCTTCTTAATAATAGTTCACAGGACTTGTCTTCAGCTCGAAGTGAATTAATGACAATTATGTTCCATGAGTTGACAGTTTGGTGAGGAGGGTGGCTGTGTGCGGAGCGTCTTCCCTCCTGATGTCTCAGTCTCAGGTGATCCACTGGGCCTTGATAGGGCTCTTCTTGGGGCCTTGATGGGGCCCTTGATGGGGCCTTGATGAAGACTTGATGGGGGCCTTGATGAAGCCATGATGGGGCCATGATGGAGCCCTTGATGGGGCCTTGATGGGGCCTTGAAGTGGCCCTTCATGTGGCCATGATGAGGCCTTGATAGGGCTTTGATGGGGACTTGATGGGGCCTTTGTACTTAACATCCTTCAGATTTATTTTATCCACTTGAATGTGATTGGTTAATTACAAATTAAAATTTGATCCTATTTGTTGCCTGTGTATATTGTGTTATATAATTAATTTATTTAGTGGCATTTATCGGAGAGATTGTTACCTGGCAACATTCTTGACTGTTCATTTAAATGATATTTTGATTTAATTATTTGGTCATCGTATATAATGATATATATATATATATATATATATATATATATATATATATATATATATATATATATATATATACATATATATATATATATATATATATATATATGTCGTACCTAGTAGCCAGAACACAATTCTCAGCCTACTATGCAAGGCCTGATTTGCCTAATAAGCCAAGTTTTCATGAATTAATATATTTTCTCTAATTTTTTTCTTATGAAATGATAAAGCTACCCATTTCATTATGTATGAGGTCAATTTTTTTTTATTGGAGTTAAAAATAACGTAGATATATGACCGAACCTAACCAACCCTACCTAACCTAACCTAACCTATCTTTATAGGTTAGGTTAGGTTAGGTAGCCGAAAAAGTTAGGTTAGGTTAGGTTAGGTAGGTTAGGTAGTCGAAAAACAGTTAATTCATGAAAACTTGGCTTATTAGGCAAATCGGGCCTTGAATAGTAGGCATAGAAGTGCGTTCTGGCTATTAGGTACGACATATATATATATATATATATATATATATATATATATATATATATATATATATATATATATATATATATATATATATATATATACACAAGTGTTTTTATTCAGCATTTCTCTTGTTAGGGTGATGTTATGGACTTGTCTCATGTGATTCCTACGGGCACCGGATTGAAGATGGCAGGTCAAACGCCTCGTCAGCTTGGTCGACGTCATACCTATGTACTTACATTGAAGGTTACATCCTTCGTGGGGGCAAGTGTACATGTATACAACGCTTGACTGCTGTAGAGGGTTCTCCGTCGGCTTCGGGCTGTTTTTAATAAGGAGGTCGGTAGTCTTCTTTGTTTTATAGAATATGATCAGGTCTATGTTTTGGTTAGGAATAGTGCATTTTACTTCTTTACGAATTATTTCCTTCATTTTATTTCTTCTCTTTTATGTTCACTGTGCATAGTTGATTTGTTTTGACTAACATTTGTATACTAGACAAAACCCAAGATGTAAGAAGATTACAAATTCTTGAAGCAATCCACATAAGAATAGAACAACCTACCATGAATACCCAAATCACGGAACTATTTACTCTAACCACCATGAGAGTAAGAACAAGACCGGAACATAACGATGCCAACACAGAAGACACTGCTCAACATAATAGGCCTATTTCACCCGATTAATCTTTGTATGTGCTTCGTCCCATATATATATATGTTGTTGTTTAAGACTCAGCTACTGGGAACAAAAAGTTCCAAGTAGCACGGCCTATGGTGTGCCCGTAGTGGACTTACCGGATAAGGGAAGAAGGGGAGGCAATAAATAGGCAAGAGAGGGGTGAGGAGAAGAAATCTTAGAGGGAGAAAAAGCAAGGCAACAGGTACGAAAGGTTTTGGCCGTACACTTAATGACAGACTTAAAGACACAAGTCTTTAGACACAAGTTAAAGTCTACAGACACAAACAGTGTTATCTTCTGTCATGTTAAGGATGCTAATCATTCTTGATTGGTCTTCCTCCAAAATAATCTTTCCTGCCTCTATTCTACACAGACACCGTCTTGTTGAATCGGCTCTAATACACAACGTACCTGGTTGATACCTGGTTGATGGGGTTCTGGGAGTTCTTCTACTCCCCAAGCCCGGCCCGAGGCCAGGCTTAACTTGTGAGAGTTTGGTCCACCAGGCTGTTGCTTGGAGCGGCCCGCAGGCCCACATATCCACCACAGCCCGGTTGGTCCGGCACTCCTTGGAGGAAACAATCTAGTTTCCTCTTGAAGATGTCCACGGTTGTTCCGGCAATATTTCTGATGCTCGCTGGTAGGACGTTGAACAACCGCGGACCTCTGATGTTTATACAGTGTTCTCTGATTGTGCCTATGGCACTTCTGCTCTTCACTGGTTCTATTCTGCATTTTCTTCCAAATCGTTCACTCCAGTACGTTGTTATTTTACTGTGTAGATTTGGTACTTGGCCCTCCAGTATGAACATGGATTACTTGGAGGAAGACTAATCAATAGGATGATTAGAACCCAACATGACCTTGAGTCCTGATTTTGTTGCTGTTGACTTTTCCCTTTCACAGTACTCAAATGTTCTAAACTTTCTAACAAACGTGACCTAACATAAGCTTACCCTTCCATTTATATTTCTTTCTCTTTCCTTCTTTCGTTTTCTCTCCCTTGTTTTCTCTTACGATCCCTTGCTTATTCCTATTACTATCCTCTTCTTATTGGGTGGTTATAAATAGGAGCTGCCTCGTATGGGCCAATAGGCTTTCTGCAGTTTCCTTTGTTCTTATGTTCTTATGTTCTTATTCCTATTACTATCCCCTTTATTACACCTTACCTTTCGTGCCTTTTGCCTCGCTTTTTCTTCCTCTAAGATTTTCTTCTATAATTGGCCTTCTGGTGTAATAAGGTAATATTCTTATTTGCTACCAGCGATAAACAGCCTTATTGGAAAGTTTGCCTTATTTGTGCCTGGTATTTAATCATCCTTTACTACCTGTAATAACTCCTCCGTTATGCACGTGACAGTGTGAGTCTCACTTTGTTTAATAACATTACTCAATAAAAGCAGACTTTGGTTAAAATAATTAAGTCATTATGCTGTTAGATCGTTAACAGAGTGCATGAAGCCAGCTGCCAAGACATGCTCATTTCTTACCATGGTAAATGACATGGAAACATAATCTCAAATCAAGTAAATAAATTGTTACATATTTCCAATATTTCTATGTTTTGTTAGTGTTCTAAATTTGTCTTCGAACACTGCTAAATGGCTAAGACTATATATATATATTTTTTGTTACATATCATTGGTGAATAAAATAATTCGATTTAGGGAATTATTATAATTTTAGCATTTACACAATACGAAGTTCTATATGTAGATTATTCGTCGCTGGACTAACAGCTGGCTTGTACTGGCCTCCACATATGTACTGTTCTTTTTAGTGGTCTTATGTGTAAATGTTTCCATAAGCACAACATTTAATTATTTTTATCCGGAATTTACAAATAACTTTTCTTATCGTTTAACATGAATTCTTTCATCCATGTAATTTATTCATGTTCTAGATATATACATACACGGTTTTTCTCCATCAAATTTTTAATAATAAAATCGATGTGGTAAATTTTTAGTCCACTCCCTCTTAACCTTTTTGCTGTAGACAGCGTTCATGGTCAGTTTCAAAGTTTCTTTAATGTTCATCCCATTCTCATAAAGAAAGATCAAATGCTTTTTAATCCAGCTGCCAAACCCCCTTGAGGTTATCTTGAGGTTATCTTGAGACGATTTCGGGGCTTTTTAGTGTCCCCGCGGCCCGGTCCTCGACCAGGCCTCCACCCCCAGGAAACAGCCCGTGACAGCTGACTAACACCCAGGTACCTATTTTACTGCTAGGTAACAGGGGCATAGGGTGAAAGAAACTCTGCCCATTATTTCTCGCCGGTGCCTGGGATCGAACCCAGGACCACAGGATCACAAGTCCAGTGTGTTGTCCGCTCGGCCGACCGGCTCCCCTGTTTGTATTCATAAAGCAGCTTACACCAACCCGTCCTCAGATCAAGTCCATTCCATCCAGTGGTCGACCCTAAAGACGAATTCATTATTTTTGTCATGCTGCTCATTCAAAACAGGAATTTACCCTATATAAATTAACATTATTATATATTAGCATATTGTGCATATTTAGGCATTGGTTAAGTTAGGTGTTTAGGTTCTGTTGGCGATTATTTGTATTTGTAGTACGTGGGTGAAGCATTTACAGCGTTGTGGTTCGAACAAAAGTCGTCAGCGAAGCACTTGTTCCGGAAGTGTTCGGACGTCATTCAGCCGGTCCTCCAAACAAAGACTTAAAAGTGATTCCATGCACCAGCCAAACCCCCTGTTTATGAATGAAAAACGGTTTACACACGACTCACAACTGATGACGTCCGAACACTTACGGAGCTGACGACTTTTGTTCGAACCACAACGCTGTAAATGCTTCACCCACGTACTACAAATACAAATAATCGTCAACCGAACATAAACACCTAACCTAACCAATGCCTAAATTTGCACAGAATGGTAATATATAACAATATTAATATATATTTGATAAAGTTCCTATTGTGAATGAACAGCATGTTAAAATTGATGAATGCGTCTTTGGGGTCGACCACTAGATGGAATGAACTTGGTCTGAGGCCGGGTTGCTCACGTGCTGCAAATATAAATAATTGTCAACAAACCTAAGTTAACCAAACATCGGTTTAACTATAAAGGAAATTCTAACATATATTAATATTAATTTACATTTGTAGAAAAAGAATATTTTGAATACGCAGTACATTAGCATCTTCTATCAATGCAACATTGGGACAGGCCGCAGCCTTAACGAGCCTAGCGTGTGGATGATTTTTTTTTTTAAATTCATAAACATTTAGTTATTCTTCCATTCACGAACATAGGGCTAAACGTTAACATTGGGGCTCTTCACTCATAAACATGAATAAACGATCTAAACGAGCTATTAGGTCGTGACGTCACACACGACTCACCGCTGATGACATCCAAACTTTTCCAGCCACGAGTAGTTCGCCTCGCACCTCTGTTCTAGATGTCTCAACTATATACTGCAAATAGAGATAATTGCCCTAAACACCTAAACACCTAACCTTACCCATGCTAGGCCTAGCAAAACATCAATTTTAAAATATGTAATAATATTAATTTTTTTGTGAGTATTTTGAACTAATTAGATTAGGCCATAACTTAGTAAAAACAGAGTGAGATCATCTGTTGTCTGGGATAACTCTTGGAGAGACTGTGATAGATTCCCGAGTCATAATAAGAGGGAACATAACAAGGCGAAAAATCAAGATTTTGGATATACTGTTCTGTGTTAAAAATGATGAATGAGTTTTTTGGTCGGCTGAGGCTTGAACGAGCCTAGCCTGATGACGGATTTGACAACGCAGAGCAAATGCAGACAACTGCCAATGAAGAAGTTGAGTCATAATAACGTGGCTGATGTCCAAGCTGCACATCAGAAAATTAAGAAACGACGACGTTTAGGTCCGTCCCGGACCATTATCAAGGCGTGTGTAATGGGTCATTAATTATTGCCAAATTACTTTGAGTTGTACTCTATTTGGGATGGTGGGAACAAAAAAACTATTTCCCTTGGTGTAGTCAAAATATGTTAGTTTTATGTGGTTGGGAGTCAGGAAAACAGATCTGCCTTCGGGCCTACTACCTCACTATATAGAATCTAGATTTGATTGCTTATTTTTCTCAAACTCATTACCATTTTCTCTCTTAATTTCATAATCTCCAGCTTTTTAATTTTGTCCAAAAAGCCTCACACGGAAGCTTCAAAATTAATGCCACAGCCGAAGGGTAAAACTCACTCTAACAGTCAGTGATCCTTTATTAGAATTGGGTTAACCTCCATGTTTCCATTAATTTAATCTCTTCTTTCGAGACGTATTCATGAAAGTGGTTCCTAAGGAGCACTGTATCCTGTAATGAGATGGTTGGACTCATCACCCGTGCTGGCTTGTAACTGTCATTCGTTCACCAAGGCGTTTATGTCTTGATTTATGTCTGTGCTTTTAATTTCCAGTGAACTCGTTTTTGTTGCGCAACAGCCTTACTTTTAAGGCTCAGTAGTCTCGCTTTTGTTGATCAGCAACCTCGCGTGTGATGTATACTCGTATTTAGTATACAGTGACCTCACTTTTACCGTAGGGCGACACTGTGTCTCGGTAGTCTCGCTTTTTAGGTGTTGAGACATCACCGTTAATGTCTTCCTTCCTACCCCAATGTACAGTGACCTCGCTTTTGTGTTCAGTGACCCCGCTATTGGCGTACAGTGACCTCGCTTTTGTGTTCAGTGACCCCGCTATTGGCGTACAGTGACCTCGCTTTTGTGTTCAGTGACCCCGCTATTGGCGTACAGTGACCTCGCTTTTGTGTTCAGTGACCCCGCTATTGGCGTACAGTGACCTCGCTTTTGTGTTCAGTGACCCTGCTATTGGCGTACAGTGACCTCGCTTTTGTGTTCAGTGACCCCGCTATTGGCGTACAGTGACCTCGCTTTTGTGTTCAGTGACCCCGCTATTGGCGTACAGTGACCTCGCTTTATGCACATTGAACTGACTTATGATGACGTGACGTCCTTCGTCAACAGTAACTTATTGAGCATAATAACGTCGATTTTAACGCAGTAACAACGCTCCGCTTTCACGTGATATTTGTTGTCCTAAAATGATTATATAATTGACGTGCTTATGCTAGAGATTTGTTCAGTATACTAAAGAACTGACGTGGTCATTCTACTTGCTCGTCCATGGAATATTTGTTTGTTTATGTGTAGACATACTGATAAAGTGTCGAGGCTGCACCTTGAGCATTAGATATTCAGCATGCTTAGAGCATTAATGTTTGTTGCTCTGGCGCTCAACGTCAAGCATCACGATAAATTCCCGTCCTGGTTATGAACACAGAGTTTAAAGCCTCTCCGCTACTCCATTATCACCCATAACTTACGCCTTCCTGGGCTTAATAAATAAATTTGTGCAGGCTCAACTCGACAAATCCTAAATGCTTTTCAAAAGGTTCTTTCCTCGTGTGTGTGTGTGAGGTCGAAATTATTAATCAAATTTATTGAGTTTTTATTCATGGAGAGTTGGTATAATGGCTTCATGCCCTCTTTCCTTCTTCACTGGAGTGTGTGTGAGTTGCTTTCTCTTAAGTCACTCCCTCGTTCTGGTCCAAGGGGCGTGTGGGTCCCCTCCTATCCTGCTTCCCCCCATGGCCCCATCCTACGTCCCTCTCTACAACATATACAAACACAAATATTATATATATATAAATAAATGGGAATATGTATGTATGTTGCAATCTAATGCACTTTATCTTTCTCTCTCTCTGTGAGTGTGTCTGTCTGTCTGTCTGTCTGTTTGTCTCTGAATCTGTTTCTCCGTCTGTGTCTCTATCTCTGGGTGAATCTATGTGTGTCGCTCTGTCTTTTTGTCTGTGTCTTTAAATCCATGCCTGAATGTATCTGTCTCTCTCTCTCTCTCTCTGTGCCTGTTTCTCTGCCTTTCTTCCTGTCTCTGTGTCAGTTTATCTGTCTCTCTGTATCTTTCTCTATGTCTGTCTTTGTCTAATAGTGTCTCTGTCCGTGTCTTTGTCTGTCTCTCTTTTAGACTCTCTGCCTATGTCTCTGTCGCTCTGTGTGTGTCTCTCTTGTCTTTCCCTTTGTGTTCCTGTTTCTCTCTCAGTCTCCGTCTCTCTCTCCGTCTCTCAGTCTCCGTCTCTCTCTCCGTCTCTGTAGAACAAAATATGGACTGAAGAAATGACGATCAAACCACTAACCTAAAGAAGAAGTATAGTCAACCTTTTCGTTACTTCAGATGGGCCGAAGAACTAAAATTATATGTCTTGTGCTTCCGGTAATGTTAAGGACCTGATAAAGAAGGCAAAGACTAAACCTAACCTCTTTTTTAGGCATAATATGGCACTTTATTATGTCTATGATTGCGTATACTAGACCTAACATTGTGATTATTAGGCTTCGGATTACTTATATTAGGAAAGGTTTGGTGAGTGGGTCATATTTGTCACATCCCTTCGTAATAACAACAGTGGAAAACGTTGGCTATTTTTGCTATGCCTCGGGACATATTTACGTGCATAAATGTGTATGTAATGTTATTTTGGAATAAGAAATTGGTATACAAGAGCGGTCCATGGTCAGATCTTTGGGTGCTCCACTTGCTTCAAATTCTCACTTTTCGTCGCTTGATGACCAGATCACACGTCAGAGAGGGAAGAAACGACGACGTTTCGGTCCGTCCTGGACCATTATATCAAGTCGTGTATCCTAAAACTGAATCTTTTCTTAGTTTCATTTATGATGTCCTTGTGTTCGCTTTGTGGTAAATTTGCACCAATTCAGCTTAAGATATTCCTTCCTATATCTCGCACGTCTACCTCTGTGATCTGTCGTTCTTGAAGTACAATATCAAAAGCCTAAACATATAAGGTAAACATACTTATAATAAATAGTAACCTACTTCTAAATAGTAACCTACTTATGAATACAAGTTATAGTTGCTTATTTTCATATTAACAGCGCCTAATTATTTTACGAGAATAAGTACCTGGATCCTGAATGAAGAAGAGTGAAGCCAAGTTGGAAGGCATAGCTTAGCTTAATCGTTTCGGCCAGAAGAGATAACATAATAATAATTATATTTACGCTGTCAGGAGTCAGGAGTGATCAGGAGTTAGATCTCCAGTTTTATGGAGACCAATGACCTCCACAACACAGGTCAACATGGATTTAGAGCGGGAAGATCATGGCTCACGCAGCTACTTGGCTGCTATGATAAAGTTACTGAGGCATTAAAAGTAAAACAGAATGCAGATGTGGTAGACACGGACTTCGCAAAGGCATTTGATGAATGTGATCATGGAGTGATAGCCCACAAAATGAGGTTAATATAAATAACAGGTAAAGTTGGACGATTGATATTCAAATTTATGTCACAGAGAACGCAAAGAGTAACAGTTAATTAAATAAAATCGAGTTTAAGCATAGTGCAATCTGTGTGCTTGAGGGGTAAGGTCCTTGCACCACTGCTTTTCCTTATTCTCATATCAGATATGGACAAATATACGATGACACATCCTGCAAAGGAAGACACAGTCTCGTGTCATCCTTTGCAGATGACACAAAAATCAACATGAAAATTACTTCTATTGAAGACATTGAAAAACCTGCAAGCAGATACTAATAACGTTTTCGACTAGGCCGCTGAAAATTACATAATGTTTAGCAGTGATAAATTCTAAGTACTTAGGTATGGCCAAAATAAGGGCCTTAAACGTAATACAGGATACGAAACACGATTAAATTTACCTATAGTAGGAAAACAGCAGGTAAAGGATCTGGGAATAATGATGTCTGGCGACCTAACGTTAAGAGAGCAAAACTAAGCAAATATTGCGTCAGCCAGAAAAATGATGGAAAGGATTACGAGGACCTTCAAATCCAGGAATCCCATCACAATGGTTATACTATTCAAATCATGTGTACTGTCCCGTCTTGAGTACTGTTCGATACCGTTGTGCAGTACTGCTTGAGTACCGCACTTCCCCCTTCAGAGCAGGAGAGTTTGCTGAAATAGAGGGAATACAGATAACATTATACGGCATACATTGACAAGTTGAAGCACCTAAACTATTGGGACCGTCTCAAAGCTCTCAAAATGTACTCTTTAGAAAGGAGACGAGAGAGGTATCAAATCATATATACTTGGAAGATACTAGCAGGTTCGTTCTCAAATCTACACAGTAAAATAACAACATACTGGAGTAAACGATATAGAAGGAAATGCAGGATAGAGCCAATGAAGAACAGAGGTGCCATAGGCGCAATCAGAGAACACTGTATAAACATTAGACGTCCACGGTTGTTCAACACCCTCCCAGCAAGTATAAGAAATACTGTCGGAACAACCGTGGACATCTTCAACAGAAAACTGGATAGTTTTCTTCAAGAAGTGCCGAACTAACCGGGCTGTACTGAATATGTAGGCCTGAGGGGCCGCTCCACGCAAGAACCTGTTGGACCAAGCTCTCACAAGTCAAAAGTAGAGTAGAAGGAGTAGAAGAACTCTCAGAACCCACACCCGGGTACAAGGTCATCGGGTTACCTTGAGGTTACCTTGAGGTGCTTCCGGGGCTCAGCGTCCCCGCGGCCCGGTCGTCGACCAGGCCTCCTGGTTGCTGAACTGATCAACCAGGGTGTTGACACTCCCTGCACAAGATTCAATCCTGTCGCCCTAGAACGCAGTTCCCATGGCGACCACATCGTTCTGAACTCCCTGGTCCTTTATTTGCATCTTTATGTGGCTTTACATTTGCACGGCTTTATAATCTATGATACTAGGAAGTGAAGACAGATGTATTGGTTTCCGTTGTCAAATCCTGGAAGAGGTACGGCTGAACACGAGAGATGGGTGCGCATGTGATTGCATTAGATAGTCCAAAGTCGTAATCAATGTTTTCTTTCCTGTAAGCCTCATTGGCCAATCGATCTACAAAGTCATGTTTTCCAACATCAAAATGCTCTCATCAACGCTGTATGTGGTCTAGGGACTGCGGCTCATTCACAGTTTAAGTGTCCAGAATCGAATTTCGCTGAGTTGTTTCATAAAGCATTTGTGTTAGATAGTATCCTCACACAGTCATTTGAGCTGGACGGTAGAGCGACGGTCTCGCTTCTTGCAGGTCAGTGTTCAATCCCCCCCAACCGTCCAAGTGGATGAGCACAGTTCCTTTCCCCCGTCCCATCACAGACAGTTTTCCCTGTATTCCTTTCCCATGCTATATAGTCGTAATGGCTTAGTGCTTTCTCCTGATCATCACCTTACTTTACGAATCACTTAAGAACCTCTTCACCTTGTCTCAATCTTAGACGGCTTTGTTTACAATGATTAACCACTTTAGGAGCGTGTAAACTTTCCAGTCAACTGTTATTATTGTTATAAAGAGCCGCCTATAGTGCTCCGTAGCTCATAAACTCTTTAATAAAATGTAAACAAAGCCGCCAAAGATTGACCAAAGATGTACAGGTTCCTATAAGTGCCCCGCGTCACCGCTGGATGAGTCCGGCCCCCAGGCAGTGGTCCCACTATAAATATCTATCCCGACAGTAAGTCACAATAACGGAGCTGAAAATGAGACACCTAACCCACACATCAGGAAATAAAGGAGTTTACGACGTTTCGCTCCGTCAAGGACCATTATCAAGCAGGGCATACCCATTATGCCCTGGGGGGTATTAGTGGGGGGGTATACCCATTATTACATAATGGGTATGTTGATCCATGAGCTTGTGCTAGATGTTTTGATATATTGGCTGCTGTGGTACATGTGTACATGTGTGTATATACATGTTATACATGTTATCTGTGAGGGAGGTATGTTGTTGAACATGGGGGATGATGATTACCATTGACTGTATACCGAGATATGTGGTGTGAGGTTCGCTAATTAATATATATTATACCATTAAATAAATGTTCCATTTGATTCACAAATCTTGCCGGAGATTAATGTTAGCCAAAGAGGAGCCAAAGGCGTCATTTGAATTGTTAATACTTGTTAGTGAATTATATCTTAATTTAGAGCTGTTGTTAATATTTCATTATTTCATTATAACTGCTTATGTTAATTGTTGAAGTTAGTTGTAAATACAGTAACGAGAGTACTAGCTGGATTTATCTTGCTGTTGTGGCAAGATCAATACTAACCCTTGCAGCTCATGTAATAACTCTCGGAGATGTGTAGTATTAGTGATCACATCACTTTTGTTCAGTTATTTATACAGGTGGATATCTTGTTATCTTGAGGTTATCTTGAGATGATTTCGGGGCTTAGCGTCCCCGCGGCCCGGTCCGCGACCAGGCCTCCTTTTTGTTACACCTTCCCCCCCCCCCCCCACCAGGAATCAGCCAGTAGCAGCTGTTGTCTAACTCCCAAGTACCTATTTACTGCTAGGTAACAGGGACATCAGGGTGAAAAAAATATTTTGCCTATTTGTCTCCGCCTCCATCAGGGATCGAACCCGGAACCTCAGGACTACGAATCCGAAGCTCTGTCCACCCAGCTGTCAGGCGCCCATACAGGAAGAGCTTAGCAGGTTGATAACCTTCCCATCCCATAGTTCATGGTAAGCCTTCCCATATTCTTTCCTTGTAATTTCTCTATAAAGCATGTTATAAATAACGTGATTAATGATCACTGAAATGCTGGCATGTTAGAGGTGCAGTGACACCATACTCGCTCTATTCTTCGCCAGCGGTTTTAGCCGGGTTCGAGTCCTGGCCAGGGTCAACTGGGCACCAATCCGCAACTGTTCGCCCCTATTCACTTATTAACAATGTTAACAGGTTCGCCTGTTAACAATGATCAGCTTTTCCC
>NC_091188.1:8123235-8218235 GCF_040958095.1 Procambarus clarkii | reverse complement strand
GTGTTGATGGGTATAACTGCCTTGTTGATGTTTTATTCATCACGGTGATGAGTTCTATGGAGAAGTCCATGGAGAAGTGTCATGGCTCAGTTTGCTTTCCATAACATATAAGCTTAAAATTATATGTATGTGAAGGTGTTTACCAGTTATTAGTTCAAATGGCTAGTATATACAACCCGGTCTCAGACCAAGTCCATTCCATCCAGCGGTCGACCCCGAAAGACGCATTTAACAATTTTAACATGCTGTTCATTCAAATCAGGAATGTTCTCAAATATAAATTAAAATTATTGTATATTAATATACTGTGCATATTTAGGCATTGGTTAGGTTAGGTTAGGTTAGGTGATTAGGTTCTGTTGGCGATTATTTGTATTTGTAGTACCTGGGTGACGCATTTACAGCGTTCACAGTTTAGTTCGAACTAAAGTCGTCAGCGAACCACTTGTTCCGGAAGTTTTTTTTTTTTTTAGCAGGGATATTCCTGCGCGGGCCCTAAGCCTCTGGCTGGCCCACTAAGCGTTGCTTGTTTCTGTTTTACTTGGGCGGAGTATGAGTATTTATGACTCGTATGGTCGCTTCAGTAAGATTTTGTCCCATGTGTTTAACAACTTCTGCTCTGTTGAGTCTAAGTTGAAATCTTATTGGGTATGTAACTTTGCACTGTGTTAGATAATGTTCCAGTGGTGTGTCGGGCATTTCTCCACAGTGCTGTTCGAACGTCATCAGTTGTGAGTCGTGTGTAAACCTTTTTCATTTTTAAACAGGGGGTTTGGCGGGTGCATGGAACAGAATTTGGGTCTTTGTTTATACATGAATCGTACCTCGTGATATTCTACTGGTATAGTCCCTGGACTGTACTCTGCAGTACCCAATAGTACTACCGGCAAGCTTAAGCACAAAAGCCAGAGTACAGGTACTACCCGTTAACTCACTATTGCAATAATAATGTGCTGCGCTGTAGCACATTGTTTTGATGAGTTATGAGCTATGCAGACAACTCATAACTCACGAGTACACACCGATCTCACACAGCCATGAGAGCCCTTCGTGAGAACTGGCCACTGGTCCTGTGAGTCAAAATATATCAATATATGACACCCAATGAGGCAGCCAATACCCTCGTGCTGTCACAACGTCTCGAAAATACCGTACTAAATTGCCCGAACCTAACCTAACTGAGGACCTACGAGTAGAAAACGCAACAACAGCCTGTTAATTTGGAAATCCGATTTGATTGATAACAATTGTTCCTGTATCAGAGAGAGAGCACGAATGCAGGAAGGATACAGGGGTATGTACATTCAAGAATGTACATACCCCCTGCTTCTCGGTGTGTATATATATACACTGATTTAATTTTGTCCTGGACTAAAGTATTCGTGTTGGTTGGTCAGTGAGCACTTGTGGTGGACTTAATAACCTTCTACAGGTTCATAGGTCTTAAGCCCAACACCAAATCAGGAAGAAATCCCCGTTCGGATTAGCAGAGGTTAATGTCACTGGGGGAAAACAATAGATGGGTCTGATTGGCCAGATGGTTTGTAAATTGCAACTGATTGACCGTAAATCCTGGGCTAGCAAAAAAATGATTCCCCTGCCAGCCTCAACGAATCACCCATTTGCTTCTCTGTGATTAGCAGTTCCACTTTAATGGGATTTGTATGGTATAACCAATATATATACCGCTGGGAATTGAACGATATGCGTAGTATATCATAGCTGTTCCTAGTCCTAGCGTTATGGGTTTGTTTTACAGTTTAATATCTTGAGGAGTAAAATAGCTCAGATTATTATTATAACTATTTTGCTATATTATATTAATTATATGTTAGACTATATATAGTATATCACGTACACGAGATTATTATATACTGGATGTGGTACCCTTGGGAATCCGTGTCGACCCTGTGCCCTAATTTTTCCCCCACACACCCTTCCCCATCTCCCACCCCACACACCCTTCCCCATCTCACACCCCACACACACCCTCCCCCATCTCCCACCCCACACACCCTCTCCCATCTCCCACCCCACACACACCCTCCCCCATCTCCCACCCCACACACCCTCCACATCTCCCACCCCACACACCCTCTCCCATCTCCCACCCCACACACACCCTCCCCCATCTCCCACCCCACACACACCCTTCCCCATCTCCCACCCCACACACATCCTCCCCCATCTCCCACCCCACACACACCCTTCCCCATCTCCCACCCCACACACCCTTCCCCATCTCCCACCCCAACGAAAAAGTACCTTTCCTCTACACTCTAGACATCAAGGACTTCAGAGACGTTCGGTGATTGGGTCAACTTGCTGCCCCTGGTGACCCACTAAGGTGCAGGATGCCTGTGTAGAAGGGAAAGACATTAGTAAACAATTAGCAGATGTGAACCTCTAAGGTGAGGCACTTGGGTATCCCAGTGGAGACTCGGGAACTCTGTTAAACTCTTTGTGAATGTTTAAACGCTAAGAACACAGCAGGGATTCGGAGACTCCAGGTAAACTCTATAGGAAACTCTGCAGGAATTTCATACCCTACGTATCGCTCCCTAAAAAAAACAAAAATAGATTTCTGAGTCTACTTCCCCACTACTACAACCTCCTCCACTCTGCCCACATGCACCCTTCCCCATCTCCTCCCACAAAATTTCCCCCAAATACACACACAACCTCTCCATACACAACATAACATTATGTTTTACGTAAAAAGATGAGATCTATATACTTCATTAACCCGTATTGTATTATCGTTGGGATTTCAGATTAAATAATGTGTGGAACTGCATAATGGAGATATTGGGTCTATATATTACGCTGAACGTTATTTATAATATTCTTAAAGTTATTTACATTATGCTGAACATTATATATATATATATATATATATATATATATATATATATATATATATATATATATATAGCATGCTGTAAGTTATTCTCAGTATTCTGAAAGTTATTTATACTATGGTGCAATATATATATATACAAAAACATGATGGAGCCTAAAAGCTTATGAAACAACTGCATTACAAATTAAACTAAAATCAACAATAGCTAATTATGTCTAAACAAAAAAACTAACAAACACGTATTCTAGACCATGTAAACAATATTTATGATAATTGTAAATTAGCTACTTTGGGTTGAAAAACATATTTTATTTACAAGTGAATCTATGCTATTTTTTTATTATAGGGAAGAAAAAAAAACATCGCAGGGATATATTTGGTTTAATAACTCAACCCATTTTGTTTCTCTTCCATCCGTGAGAAAGTAATTAACTAACAAGCAGCCCATTGAATCATTCATCTAGAGTCGTGATTGCGTAATTAAGGTTGAACTGATAAAGGCTCGTATTGAAGAACCTTACAAATGAAGAGAATTCTGCCCAGAATTAATTACTGAGGTTCAAGAAAGCAATTACTGAGATCGAATTAATTACGCTTTTAATTCTGTACAAGTGAAGATGAATTAAATTCTCATTCTGTCGGACTGAGAATTAATTAAGGTTTGTCTTGGTGGTAAACAAGTGAAGCAAATTTGAATAAAGAAAAAAAAATATATATAAGATTCACACGGCTTATAGATTAAATGGATATAGTGTTTTATTGAACCAAAGCGTTGGGGAAATCTGAGCTATATATATATATATATATATATATATATATATATATATATATATATATATATATATATATATATATATATATATATATATATATATATATATATAAACTCAATATAGGTAATATTGAGTTTATTTACCCCTGGTAGAGCAGAATTTGAGTCGGATTTGTAACTATACAGCCAGGGACTGTATGGGGGAGGCGCTGCCAGACACCTTCTCTTGGTGAGAGACTGCATTAGAGGGATCTATTAGACACCTTAGGTAAACAGCCAGGGGCTGGCTGGGCTGCACAGGCTGTCTCAGCGAGTCCACTTTAGTGTTCAAGGGGCTAGTTTCCGGGGGGAATATTGGCCGTGAAAGGTGTGCTGTTGGCCGGTCCTAGAAGATGTTATGAACTTTCTACAGTTAAAGTACATTTCTCGCGGCCAGAATGGCAACTGTATCCACTGAGTACTGTGAGGCCACATAGGTGACTCAGCTGAATTTGTTAGATAAGCGTATTCAGCTGCGGGCCGCTCCATGCAACAGCCTAGTGGACCAAACTCTCACAAGTCAAACTTGGCCTCGGGCCGGGCTTTGGGAGTGGAAGAACTCCCAGAACCCCATCAACCAGGTATCAACCAGCTTGAGTATGCTTCTTGTGTAGTAGCCAGTGAGTAGGGCCAAGTAAGAAATCTTCACAGGTCGAAGAATTATTCGCCCTTATTACCCACACAGCAGTCAAAGGTCCGGGCGGTGGATGGTTGGTGGGTATACTCGCTGATCACAAGTGGTTGGGTGATCTGTCGGGGTGTGTCCCAGTAGTTAACGAGTCTTGTCTAGAGTGACCCCCAACGCGATGCACAAACCCACATATGCAGCAGCAACAACAAGGCTCTTTCAAAGAACTCACAGATTTCAACACACATTCAGACCATCACTGCTGATATCTCAATCAACAACACCGAAATAATCAGCAGATACAAAGTCAATAGAAGATTATACATAGGCGAAGCGCTATATATCAAACACTCATCCAACTATCAGCAGCCAATTCTCACATAGGCACAGCCTGCCATCATGGAAAAGCCAATATATCCAGCTCACACTTCAATTACTAACTCCTGCCGAAATCGACTTGGTATAACATCGACTGTCACCTCATCCTTTCTGGTGACGTAATCAGTAGTTTCAGCTAACTTGCATCCAAATTCCCTCTACCTTCTAAGATGTTGACTGAGTCAATGAAACGCATCTCTTATAGTGTCCGGTCAAATTGGAAAAGGAATTTTGGAGAGTTAAGCTTTAATATTTTATTTTCCAGTGAAGAACATAACAAATACAAAGGAGGCTCGTGCTAGAACATAACATAACAAATAACACAGAACATAACATAACAAATAACATAGAACATAACATAACAAATACAAAGAAGGCTCGTGCTAGAATCATTGATATAACCTGTTTCTGTCCTATTCAGTAACATATATACAGTCTTCCTTCTCTATTAATTTGTAAAGTCCCGTAATAACTCCTCTTTATAAATCTGGTGCATCAGCTAAGACCCGGAAAAACTAACTGGTATAGAGCCCAGGTGAATGGTAGTGCAGACGACGAGTCACAATAACGTGGCTAAAGTATGTTGACCAGACCACACACTAGAAGGTGAAGGGACGACGACGTTTCGGTCCGTCCTGGACCATTCTCAAGTCGAAAATCGACTTGAGAATGGTCCAGGACGGACCGAAACGTCGTCGTCCCTTCACCTTGTAGTGTGTGGTTTGGTCAAGGTGGCTGAAGATACGGTGACCAGAACCACACACCACAAGATGAGAGGAGACGACGTCGGTGCTGTCCGTGCTGGACCATTATCAAGTCGATTAGAACTGGCACAGTTGTTTTGTGGTTTGAGCTCTTCAGCCCCGCCTTCAAACACGTAGTTCGGGGCTCTATTGCATTCTTGAACAGTCTCTCATTTCATCTTGGGTTCTATCCCGTGTGTGTATATATATATCCGTTGCCTAAGTCAAAGTGTACACAATCCAGCGTTCTTCTTAGAATCCTACAGTTTCCTTTGAAGCAGTTCTTGTTGTTCTATCATTCCATAGCAACCTTCATAGCACAACGAAGTTCGCCAAGCTTCGCTAACTTAACGGGAGTTATAATAGCAATATGACCATTCTTAAACTTGTAAGACAATCGTCTGGGTCGGGAGCACCCGAGTGAGTCTATCATTGGTTAGCGGATCCCGGCGTCTATGCTTGGCTGGCTATACCTTCCAACCTTATTCCTGCAGCTCCTCTGTCGTGGAACTTCCAGGAGCTTATTGTCTTCAAGGGGATAAACCAGGCAGTCGTTCACCCGTGTACAAACGAGTAAGAATGACCATTGTTCGCCCCTACGGTAGAACCTGAAATTTATCTCATGTTGGAATATTTATAAAAATACACACACACACACACACACACACACACACACACACACACACACACACACACACACACACACACACACACACACACACATACACACACACACACACACATACACACACATACACACACACAAATTAAAGGAACGGGTAATGAAATTACGGATAGGGGCAGACGGATTCACTACGAACCACAAGGAAGTGTTTGTGAGAAACTGAATAAGAAATTCCAGGAGGTCTTCACTTTAGAGCAAGGGGAAGTTCCAGAGATACGAGAGGGAATAGTTAACCAGAAACCACTAGAAAAAATTTAGATTACCAGTGGGGAAGTAAAGAAGCTTTAACTAGAGTTGGATGTGACAAAGGCTATAGGCCTAGATGGAATCTTCCCTACTAAGGGAAGGAGCAGATGCAATGTGCCTGCCACTCTCCATAGTGTAAAACATATCACTGGCAACAAGAGAACTGCCAAGAATTTGGAAAACGGCTAATGTAGTCCCGATATACAAGAAAGAGGATAGACAGGAAGCACTGAACTATTGGCCAGTGTCCCTAACCTGCATACTATGCAAGCTGATGGAGAAGATTGTGCGAAAAAAGCTAGTGGAGCATCTGGAGCGAAAGAATTTTGTTACACAGCATCAACATGGGTTCAGGGATGGCAAGTCCTGCCTCACAGGATTAATTTAATTCTACGACCAGGCAACAAAAATCAGGCAAGAAAGAGAAGGGTGGGCAGACTGCATATTTTTGGATTGCCAGAAAGCCTTTGACACAGTACCAAACAAGAGGCTAGTGAAAAAGCTGGATATGCAGGCTGGAGTGAAAGGGAAGGTACTCCATTGGATACAGAAGTACCTAAGCAACAGAAGACAGCGAGTCACAGTGAGGGGTGCGGTCTCAGTTTGGTGTGACGTCACAAGTGGAGTCCCCAGGGGTCAATCCTTGGACCTATACTGTTTCTGATATATGTACATGATCTCCCAGAGGGTTTAGACTCGTTTCTCTCACTTTTTGCTGATGGTGCAAAAATTATGAGGAGTATTGAAACAAAGGATGATAGTAGGAGGCTACAAGATGACCTAGACAGACTGAATGAATGGTTCAACAAATGGCTGCTAATGTTCAACATGAGTAAATGTAACGTAATGAAACTAGGCGGTGGAGACAGGAGGCCTAACAAAGGATACAGAATAGGAAAAGAAGTACTACATGAAACGGACGAAGAGCTAGTGTGATATCAAGGAGCTGATATCACACCAAACCTGTCTCCTGAAGCCCACTTAAAAAGAATTTCGTCTGCGGCATACTCGAGGCTGACTATCATAAGAACAGCGTTCAGGAACCTGCGTAAGGAATCATTTAGAATCTTGTACACCACATATGTAAGACCAATCCTGGAGTATGCGGCCCCAGCATGGAGCCCGTACCTTGTCAAGCACAAGACGAAGCTGGAAAAGGTTTAGAGGTATGCCACTAGACTAGTCCCAGAACTAAGAGGCATGATTTACGAGGAAAGGCGGAGGGGCATGCACCGCACGACATTGAAAGACAGAAGGGTAAGGGGAGACATGATCACTGCCTACAAAATCCTCAGGAGAATTGACAGGGAAGACAAGGATAAACGTTTAACACAGGTGGTATGCTAACAAGGGGACACAGGTAGAAACTGAGTTCCCAAATGAGCCACAGGGACGTTAGAAAGAACTTTTTCAGTGTCAGGGTAGTTAACAGGTGGAATGCATTAGGAAGTGATGTGGTGGAGGCTGACTCCATGCACAGTTTCAAATGTAGATACGATAGAGTCTAGTAGGCTCAGGAATCTGTACACCAGTTGATTGACAGTTGAGAGGCAGGGCCAAAGAGCCAGAGCTCAACCCCCGCAAGCACAACTAAGTGAGTACACACGTAGACAAGCACGCATCCTTTGCAATAATATTCACTTGCTCAGCCCGGAACATAATTCAACTCAAACAATTAAAGCCTTTTTTTGAAGACTCTTGATGTATTCTGCTCACATGCTCAGTAGACCAGATTGAACGAGCATTAACTTAAAAAGCCAGTTGTGCACTGAATGGGAACTGTAATTGCCCTCACCTGCTTCAGTTATTTGTGGATGTTCTGATTATTATAATTTACCGAGAGACTGAGTTCGGACTTATAACTCAGCCAGTGGAAAACTGTTTTTAATGTCAGGTTTTAACTTTTTGTTTTGCTTTGCTATAACTCTGTTTTCACTTTTTATTGCGGTTGTAGCTGCTGTTTGCTGCTTCTACTGCTGTTGCTAATAACTACTGCTTCTGCTACGTTTTGTGCTTGGCTTGAGGTCTATTAGCGTCCGAATGATTATTACGACCACCGTAATAACTTAGTGACAACATACAAGCAAGTATACTGCAGCCCTGAACATAGTCTCGAATTATATATATATATATATATATATATATATATATATATATATATATATATATATATATATATATATATATATATATATATATATATATATATAATAGAGAGAGAGAGAGAGAGAGAGAGAGAGAGAGAGAGAGAGAGAGAGAGAGAGAGAGAGAGAGAGAGAGAGAGAGAGAGAGAAGAGAGAGAGAGAGAGAGAGAGAGAGAGAGAGAGAGAGAGAGAGAGAGAGAGAGAGAGAGAGAGAGAGAGAGAGAGAGAGAGAGAGAAGAGAGAGAGAGAGAGAGAGAGAGAGAGAGAGAGAGAGAGAGAGAGAGAGAAGAGAGAGAGAGAGAGAGAGAGAGAGAGAGAGAGAGAGAGAGAGAGAGAGAGAGAGAGAGAGAGAGAGAGAGAGAGAGAGAGAGAGAGAGAGAGAGACAGAGACAGAGACAGAGAGAGAGAGAACATAGTAAAGATAGACACCATAGGAACTTTTATTTCACATCTTTGTTATCTGCTTGGTAAGTAGTGAGATTTTCTTCACCAATCTCACACACAGTCACACACACACAGGTAGGTACAGTTCCTGTACCTACCTCTACAAAAAAAAAAAAAAAAATCCACGTCCCCACAACTGTATTCACGTTCAGGAGTTCAATCAAATTTAAATCACTGGTGTATCGACACAACTTATAAAAGTCAGCGTCCCGGGGTATAGGTATCGTCATAAGATTGTTTTAGGTATTACAGTCCGTTGTTAGTGTGACTATATCACGCTATTTCCCAGGGTCATCCAAACTCCACGTGACTGAATCACGTAGTGAGGGGTAACTAGTTCTATAAACGCTCACTAGGTGCATGAACCATCCGCTCCAGTGAGGATATGTAACCCAGTTCGTTACAATGCAATATATTGCTAACACCGTCCTACGGACTTTTACCTGAAGGGAAAATGCTGCCACATGCAATACACTCAGTCTTTCTAGAGAAGTTTGATTCAAATTTGTTATTCATTTCTAGACGATATAGCGTGCAACCTTCTAGACACACACACACACACACACACACACACACACACACACACATACACACACACACACACACACACACACACACACACACACACACATACACACACACATACACACACACACACACACACACACACACACACACACACACACACACACACACACACACACACACATACACACACACACTATGTGTGTCCACACTGTCCACAATCAGCCGGTGGCTGAGCGGACAGAACACTGGACGCGTGATCCTGTGGTTCTGGGTTCAATCCCGGACGCCGGCGAGAAACAATGGGCAGAGTTTCTTTCACCCTGATGCCCCTGGTACCTAGCAGTAAATAGGTACCTGGGAGTTAGTCAGCTGTCACGGGCTGCTTCCTGGGGTGTGTGTGTTGTGTGTGTGTGTGTGGGGGGGGGGGGTGATAGCAGTAGTTAGTAACAGTTGATTGAAAGTTGAGAGGTGGGCCGAAAGAGCAGAGCTCAACCCCCGCAAGCACAACTAGTCTTCACAAACGACTCACAATACTCTCTCCATTTGAGACTCTGAACTATATTATGAACATGTTTTTGGAACCAAGTCTGGGCTGTCTGGAATACAAATGCAGCTCTCTCTCTTCTGATTGGATTCGGCTCCTTTTAATCTGATATCCTTATTTGCCAATTCAATTCATGCACTTCATTTATCGGCGACATCATCATGGCTGATAAAACTATGCTGAGTCACGTGATGCTGCTTCGTCACGTGATGCTGCTACGTCACGTGACGCTGCTACGTCACATGACGCTACAACGTCAGCATCTAGAGGGTATACGCAGACTCGGCATAGTGTTAGATCATATAGGCTGATGGGGAAAATATATGAAAACCAATATAAAAGGCCTTAATCTGTCGTAATTTTTTTCCTAAATAGCAGTTTTTGTTCGAGATGACAATGAAAATGTCAAAATTGCTAATGTTGATTAATCAACATTTGCAAGAGGGCAGTGGATTTTGTTTTTATTTTAAGTATATACTGTTAAACTGTAGCCTAATTGCACACACGAAATTATTTATCGAGTTGGTTTTATATTACAACTTTTATACTCAAAACTCATTTTGAAAAACAGATTTGAGGCTAAATTTAAGCAGCGTTAACGAAGATCAATAAATTTTATGGTTGAACTTTTCGGAACTTGTATTGGATAAGATGAAATGAGATATAAAAGAAGATTTTCGGTGATTACATTATTTTTCTGATTGGAAAAGTTATGTAAAAAAAGTAAACATGGTAAAGCATCGTTAAAGCAAATAATAAAAAAAGCACCGTTACTGGAATGGCTGTTGATTCTCTCCAAACAGATAAGAATATAAAGGCAAAAAGATTATCTTCCTACTATTCTCCTAAGATTCTCTTCCTAACTTCTTCCACCTACGGTTGCTACTGCCACTTACTGTTGCTACGGCCACTTACTGTTGCTACTGCCACTTACTGTTGCTACTGTCACTTACTGTTGCTACTGCCACTTACTGTTGCTACTGCCACTTACTGTTGCTACTGCCACTTACTGTTGCTGCTGTCACTTACTGTTGCTACTGTCACTTACTGTTGCTACTGTAACTTACTGTTGCTACTGTCACTTACTGTTGCTACTGCCACTTACTGTTGCTACTGCCACTTACTGTTGCTGCTATCACTTACTGTTGCTACTGTCACTTACTGTTGCTACTGTAACTTACTGTTGCTACTGCCACTTACTGTTGCTACTGTCACTTACTGTTGCTACTGTAACTTACTATTGCTACCACCATATACTGTTGCTACTACTACACTGTGTTGCTTCTGTCACTTAATGGCGTTACTACACCCTTCTGTCGGTACTACCACTTACTGATCTACTATTTACAGCTACTACAACCACTTATCTTATTACTCCTGATGGCTGCCACTACCACTTACTCTTGATTCCTAGCACTGTGAACCAGTAAGTGTTCAGGAGAGACATCCCTCACTTGAGGTATAGTTTCCATTAAAAAGGAGAATCAATAATTAAATTCAACTCCAGAATTTAATTTGACATGTATGTATATATATAATAGAAATAAATATATATTCTATTCGTTTCTTAAAGGTGCGTGTGTGTGTGTGTGTGTGTGTGTGTGTGTGTGTGTGTGTGTGTGTGTGTGTGTGTGTGTGTGTGTGTGTGTGTTTTGTATTACTCCTCACAGGTAATTTGTCCCAGTGTTCTATCCGTCCAGTGGCTAAAACAGGTTTTCTCACACACTTTAAATACATTTATTTCAAGCGGGTTTCATGCTATCGTTTCTCGCTCTGTGTTAACTTGCACCCCGAATAACTCTTCTCGCTTATATTTTTGGGGGTTTATCAAATATTCTTAAACCACAACAGGAAAACGTACTTTCCAGCTGCTTATGCTCGTAGTTATTAGTTAACAATTATAACAGATACGTGTTATCGCGTCCTTTAAGGGGGGGGGGAAAGGCTTGAGAAAGACGATATATATACATGATGTTGGTCGGTCTGACCTACATCTTTGCGATTGGTTGCCTCGTGTTTCGTGTGTGTGTGTGGGGGGGGGGAGGAGCAGGACTGGTCGGCTGTGTTACTATCGCTTACACATTGTTTGGTGTGGGGCCGAGGCTCTGGTGCTTATGACTTCTTCATAAGCTGACGAGAAAGTGGTTCTGACGGTTCTTGAGTCAAGACAGATCAATTGATGTTATATTTATTTATATATACATTAATTTTGATTTCTTAACTTACTAACACGGGTGTTGGTAGGTAAGCATGCACGCACACACACACACACACACACACACACACACACACACACACACACACACACACACACACACACACACACACACACGCGCACACACACACACACACACACACACACACACACTTTGGTCAGAAGAGTTAAACAAAACAGAAGAGTTAAGGGGGACATGCTCACCACATACAAGATTCTCAAAGGAATTGATAGGGTAGATGAAGACAGGCTCTTTAACACACGGGGCACACGCACTAGGGGACACAGGTGGAAATTGTGCCCAAATGAGCCACAGATATATTAGAAAGAACTTTTGGAGTGTCAGAGTGGTTGACAAATGAAATGCATTAGGAAGTGATGTGGTGGAGGCTGACTCCATACATAGTTTCAAGTGTAGATATGGTAGAGCCCAATAGGCTCAGGAACCTGTACACCAGTTGATTGACAATTGAAAAGCGGGACTAAAGAGCCAGAGCTCAACCCCCCGCAAGCACAAATAGGTGAGTACGCACACACACAAAACCTCGTGTCTCAGTGGACAGCGCTTTACCGTCGTTATCCTAATGGCCCGGGTTCGATTCCCGGCGGAAGCGGAAAACAAATAGGCAGAATTTCTTTCACCCTATTGCATCTGTTCACCTAATAATATGTAGGTACCTGAGAATTAGACAGCTGTCACGGGTTGCTTCCTGAGATTTTTTTACTCACCTAATTGTGCTTGCAGGATCGAGCATTGACTCTTGGATTCCGCCTTTCTAGCCGCCGGTTGTTTAAAGCAATGACTCCTATCCTATTTCCCTATCATACCTAGCTTCATAATCATAAATAAAGTTTACTTCCACAACCTGCATTCATTCCATTTTCCCACTACTTTCACGCTAAAATAAAACTTCCTAACATCTCTGTGACTCATCTGAATTTCCAGTTTCCACCCAGGACCCGTTGTTCTGTTGGCATTCTTTGTGAACATTTATTCTATTTTTACTTTGTCAATCCCTCTAAGTATTTTATGTTTCTATCATATCTCCCCGCTCCCTCCATTTTTTCTAGTGTCGTCAGGTTAGGTTCCTTCAGGCACTCTTCATACCTCGCAACTCTGGGACAAGCCTCGTCGCAAGTGTCTGTGTGTGTGTGTGTGTATTCACCTAGTTGTGTTTGCGGGGGTTGAGCTTTGCTCTTTCGGCCCGCCTCTCAACTGTCAATCAACTGTTTACTAACGACTTTTTTATATTTTTTTCCACACCACACACACACACACCAGGAAGCAGCCCGTGACAGCTGACTAACTCCCAGGTACCAATTTACTGCTAGGTAACAGGGGGCATTAAGGGTGAAAGAAACTTTGCCCATTTGTTTCTGCCTCGTGCGGGAATCGAACCCGCGCCACAGAATTACGAGTCCTGCGCGCTATCCACCAGGCTACGAGGCCCCCCCTGTGTGTGTGTGTGTGTGTGTGTGTGTGTGTGTGTGTGTTAGAGAGAAATATATGTAGTAAACATAACAGGGCAAAAATAGATTAGTTAGAAAAGCGGGGTTCAAGAGCTAATAGCTCGATTCTGCAGGCACAAATAAAAAATATAAATAGTAAATACATGTATGTGTGTGTATATATATATATATATATATATATATATATATATATATATATATATATATATATATATATATATATATATATATATATATATATATATATATATACACACACACACACACACACGCACACAGACACACACACATTCACTTAACGGTTGGGTGAGCAGCAATATTACTGCCCTCTCACTCAACTCTGGCGAAGGTATTGTACCACGACATAAAGTCCTTCAGAGGTGGGTGAAAAATCTTACTTTTATTGTGCTTAGTGGCTCAAATATTCATCAAGTCTTAGAGCTCATCTGACGCAATATTCGTTGTACAGAGAGAGAGAGAGAGAGAGAGAGAGAGAGAGAGAGAGAGAGAGAGAGAGAGAGAGAGAGAGAGAGAGAGAGAGAGAGAGAGAGAGAGAGAGAGAGAATTATTTACTGAATGGTTTAGTAAATGAGGTGGATGTTCGGAAATAAAAAACACACAACGGATCAAAGCTCCTAGCACCGGAATAACTGGTTCCCCCAAACGTCCTCAGCACCAAAAGATATCGATTAAAAAAAATACCCACACTCTAAGACGACCACATTATTCATTCATGAAGATACAGTGATCCAAATAAGTCATTTTTCCCCACACGCTTGGTCTCGACAATCCAGAATAATTTATAATACTTCTTTTACACTATAATAAAAACAGCTTCATCTCAAGAAAAAACAAGTCATTTTTAAGAGTTATTGTTCTTTTACAGATTTCAAAAGAGAACTTGATGAACACCTCCTAATGATTCATGATCAACCGGGGCTGTGACTCATACGTCAGACTGCGAACAGCTGCGTCTATAACAGCTTGGTTGACCAGACCATAAACCAGGAGACGCCTGATCAGAGACCGGGCCGCGGGGACTCATTAATCGCTGGAACAGACACAAAGCAGACACAAGGTAGGATGGGTGCTTGGTGTATCTTCAGGGTTGATTATTTACATTTAAAATCCATGAGCGAAGCATCTTATGGATTTTAAATGGAGATAATTATTCCTCTGAAAAGTGGGAGTAAAGTGTCTCCCACTTTTCGAAAAGTGTCTCTTGAACAGTTAAAATAAGAGTAACATTTTCGAGGAAAGCTTCCAAGGTACAAAGTGTCAGGTATACACAGGTACAAGTTCTCATCAATTAACGCCTAGAGTTCATTCCATGCAGCTGCAACCTCCTCTTCCCTTTGTTTATGAATGAAAACGCTTTACCTGCAACCCGTCTTCGACTCAAGTCCATTACATCCAGCGGTCGACCCCACAGACACATTCATTAATTTTAACATGCTGTTCATTCAAAACGGGAATTTCCTTAAATATAAATTAATATTAATATATTAGCGTATTGTGCATATATAGGCATAGGTTAGGTTAGGATAGGTGTTTAGGTTCTGTTGGCGATTATTTGTATTTGTAGTACGTAGGTGAAGCATTTACAGCGTTGTGGTTCGAACAAAATTCGTCAGTGAAGCAATTGTTTCGGAAGTGTTCGAACGTCAACAATTGTGAGTGGTGTGTAAATGATTTTTCATTCATAAACAGGGGGTTTGGCGGGTGCATGGAATCACTTTTGGGTCGTTGTTTGGAAGACGGGCTGTTACACACGACTCACTACGGATGATGTTCGAACATTTTTCGAACAGTGCTTTGCTGACGATCTCTGTTCGAATCACAGCCCTGTAAATGCTTCACCCACGTACTTCATATAAAAATAATCGCCAACAGAACCTACACACTCATCCTAACCAATGCCTGACTTTACACAGAAATTTAATATATAACAATATTACCTTTTATATGAGAACAAATCAATTTTTAATGCACAATATGTTAAAATTGATGAATGCATATGGGGAGGACGGCTGCCGCTTTAACGAGCTTAGCCTGTGGACGATCTCATGGTTACGATCACAGGTCCTCAGGCTAGGACCTGTGATTGCATCAACGCAATGCATTATTAGAGAAGTGAACTTCAGAACCACATATGAGTCGTGTGTGAATGGTTTTCACTCATAAACAAGTTGGATTAGCGAGCATTTAGAATGTGTTGATTATGGGAGGCTGACGATGAAATGGACTTCAGCAATTAAAACTTCAAGCTTTAAAGTTCAAATAATCGAAAACCATAGAACTCGTTAGATCATGACTTGGTGGTGTAAGCATCTCTAACACTATGTTCCTGCAGCCCGGACTCATCAACAATGGTCAAATGTTCATCCTTGCAACCGTCAATCACCCTGTTTATGATTGACAAATACTTTACATCCGCAAACTGTCCACAGGCTGTACTCGTGCAGGCCGCAGCCGATACCAAAGATGCGTTCATCTAATTGAACGGACTGTGTGTTCGATATCAATATTTTATCATATGTAAATTAATATTATTGCCTATTTGAATTTGGGTTATAGTTAGGTATGTATTAGGTTATGTTAGGTGTTCAGGCTTTGTTGACAATTATTTGTGTTTGTGTAACGTGGGTGAAATGCAGATGATGTCAACAAAGCAATGTTCGAGAAATATTCGAACGACTGCCGTTGGGAGTTGTGTAAAAAGCGCTGTTCATTAAAAAAAAAGGGGGGGGGGGGTTTGGCTGGATTAATGAGCATTTCACATTTGTTGATGAAGAGGAGCTGACACACGACTCACATCTGATGACGTTCGAACATTTCTAGAACAGTATTTTGCTGACGACTTCCGTTCGAATTGCAACAATAAGTCCTACACCCATCGCTCAACATATACAAATAGTTGCCAACAGAACCTAAACATTTAACCTTCGAATAAGTATGCAAAAATGCTAATGTAAAATAATATTAATACATAGTTGATAGATTTTCTATTTTGAATGAACAGCATGTTCATAAGCCAATTCCATTCCATGGTGTACATCACTTAATATTCTAAATCAAATGTAATCAAAACGATATTATTTAAATATTAAAATTAGTATTGTTATATGTTTTGTTTAATAGCAAAGTTAACCACAGATTTGGCATGATGTTGTGACTCCGTTAGTTATTACTCGTACTTCAGGAACTCGTGTGTGTGCAGCGTTATCCAGAAGTGGGGTTCGAACTCTGGATATGAGCGAACCACTTGTCGAGGAAAACATCGTTAATCATGAATAAAGCACATTTCGTGTATCAGCAGGCTATATGGACTCTGTTTTGAGGACAGGTTGCATACCAACACCCACAAAGACCATTAAAAATATAGCCTGGTGCTGCCACGAACCCTGGACGACGATGTCGGTAGCGGCGCGCCACAGACAACTGATGGTTGGACGAGATATGAACCCACAATACCCTGGTTCACCCGCTCCTGCCCCCCACCACCACCACCACCACGCTCCACGTACCAACTCCGTCCCTCCTTCCATTTCTGCTCCATCACAACCCATCAGCGAGACAGACACCTTCCACAGACGCCTCGCCTTTCCCGCCGCCCCCGTCGGCTCGCCTGCTTCGATGCGAGCCGCGTCTCAATCCAGCCACGTTGTCGGCCTGTCGGTGCTCTTGGGGTCGTCTAGTTGCGCTTTGCATCTCCGACACGACCCAGCGATGGCCCGATAGAAGACGCGAGGGGAGAGGCGGGAGGGGGAGAGGGAAGGCGAACATGTTGGTTTTACCCTTTGTGTCGGCCGGGGAGAGGTGCTCAATAAAGCAAAAAGATATTATTTTTCTTCGCATCATAAATAATAGAACTGTCGAAAAATGCGTGATTAGTGTTTTTTATTCTTATTACTATTTGGTTTTATTAACATTGGTGTCATATTATATATATATATATATATATATATATATATATATATATATATATATATGTCGTACCTAGTAGCCAGAACTCACTTCTCAGCCTACTATGCATGGCCCGATTTGCCTAATAAGCCAAGTTTTCCTCAATTAATATATTTTCTCTAAATTTTTTCTTATGGAATCATAAAGCTACCCATTTCATTATGTATGAGGTCAATTTTTTTTCATTGGAGTTAAAATTAACGTAGATATATGACCGAACCTAACCAACCCTACCTAACCTAACCTAACCTATCTTTATAGGTTAGGTTAGGTTAGGTAGCCGAAAAAGTTAGGTTAGGTTAGGTTAGGTAGGTTAGGTAGTCGAAAAACAATTAATTCATAAAAACTTGGCTTATTAGGCAAATCGGGCCTTGCATAGTAGGCTGAGAAGTGAATTCTGGCTACTAGGTACGACATATATATATATATATATATATATATATATATATATATATATATATATATATATATATATATATATATATATATATATATATATATATATATGTATGTGTGTGTGTGTGTGTGTGTGTGTGTGTGTGTGTGTGTGTGTGTGTGTTCCCCTAGTTGTGTTTTGCGGGGGTTGAGGTTTGCTCTCAACTGTCAATCAACTGTTTACTAACAACTTTTTTCCCCCACACCACACACACACACCCCAGGAAGCAGCCCGTGACAGCTGACTAACTCCCAGGTACCTATTTACTGCTAGGTAACAAGGGCATTCAGGGTGAAAGAAACTTTGCCCATTTGTTTCTGCCTCGTGCGGGAATCGAACCCGCGCCACAGAATTGCGAGTCCTGAGCGCTATCCACCAGGCTACGAGGCCCCTGTTGTGTGTGTGTGTGTGTGTGTGTGTGTGTGTGTGTGTGTGTGTGTGTGTGTGTACTCACCTAATTGTGCTTGCAGGGGTTGAGCTCTGGCTCTCTGGTCCCGCCTCTTAACTGTCAATCAACTGATGTACAAATTCCTGAGCCTATTGGGTTCTATCATATCTACATTTGAAACTGTGTATGGGGTCAGCCTCCACCACATCACTGCCTAATGCATTCCATCTGTTAACTTCTGTGACACTGAAAAAAATCTTTCTGACGTCTCTGTGGCTCATCTGGGTACTAAGTTTCCACCTGTGTTCCCTTGATCGTATTCCATCCGTACTGAAGAGTTTGTCTTTGTCCACCCTGTCAATTCCCCTGAGAATTGTGTAGGTGGTTATCATGTCTCCCCTTACTCTTCTGTTTTCCAGGGATGTGAGGTTCAGCTCCTTGTGCCTTTCCTCGTAGCTCATTCCTCTCAGTTCCGGGACGAGCCTGGTGGCATACCGCTAAATCTTCTCTAACTTTGTCTTGTGTTTAACTAGGTATAGACTCCAGGCTGGAGCTGCATACTCCAGGATTGGTCTTACATAAGTGGTATACAGGGTCCTGAACGATTCCTTATACAAGTTTCTAAAGGCAGTTCTTATGTTGGCCAGTCTAGCATATGCCGCTGATGATATTCTTTTGATGTGGGCCTCTGGAGACAGGTTCGGTGTGATATCAACCCCCAGATCTTTCTTTCTATTTGACTTTTGAAGGATTTCACCTCCCAGATGGTACCTTGTGTTCAGCCTCCTGCTTCCTTCGCCTAATTTCATTACCTTACATTTTCCTGAGTGTAACTTTAGCAGCCATTTTCTAGACCATTCCTCCAGTTTGTCCAGGTCGTCCTGTATTCTCTGTCTATCATCATCCGTCGTGATTCTTCTCATAATTTTTGCATCATCAACAAACATTGAGAGGAACGAGTCTATACCCTCCGGAAGATCGTTTACATATATTAGAAACAAGATGGGCCCAAGTACTGAGCCCTGTGGGACTCCGCTGGTGACATCTCGGCACTCTGATGTCTCCCCCCCCCCTCACCGTTACTCGCTGTTTCCAGTTGCTTAAGTACTCCCTTATCCACTGGAGAGTGGATAAGGGAGTTCGCCTTCCATTTTACTCCTGCCTGTTGCTCCAACTTTTTTAACAGCCTTTTATGGGGTACTGTGTCAAAGGCTTTCTGGCAGTCTAGGAAAATGCAGTCAGCCCACCCTTCTCTTTCCTGCCTAATTGTTGTTGCCTGGTCATAGAATTCTATTAAACCTGTGAGGCACAATTTACCATCCCTGAATCCATGTTGGTGGTGCGTTACAAAGTTATTTCCTTCTAGGTGCTCTACGAGCCTTTTCCTCCCGATCTTCTCCATCACCTTGCATGGTATACAAGTTAGGGTAACTGGCCTGTAGTTCAGTGCCTCTTGCCTGTCACCCTTCTTGTATATTGGGACTACGTTAGCTGTCTTCCAACTTTCTGGTAAGTCTCCTGTTTCCAGTGACCTGTTATACACCATAGAGAGTGGCACACTTAGTGCTTCTGCATCTTCCTTTAGTATCCATGGTGAGATTCTGTCAGGCCCAACAGCCTTTGTCACATCCAGCTCCAGCAGACACCTTTTGACCTCATCACTGGTGGGTATGACCGCAGTACTTCATTCCAAGTAACAGTGTACACCTTCCTGTACGTATATGAACTTACCTGTACATGTACGCCTACCTTGTATGTGTGCACTTGTACGTGTCTGCTTACGTGTGTGCCTACCAGAGGGGTGTGTATGATTAACTGTATGTGTATGCTTGCCTGTACATGTGCACTAACCTCTACGTGTACAATTAAGTGTACGTGTATAAATAACAGTACTTGTACACATACCGGTACGTGTACATTTACTTGTACGTGTATATATATATATATATATATATATATATATATATATATATATATATATATATATATATATATATATATATATATATAAAACTAAGTATATAATTACCTGTACACTTGAATGCACCTGTAAACTCATGTCTAACTTAACGGTACTTACCTTAACAAAGTTTGCAAACTCGATCTTCACCTCGTTGGTCCCGCCCTTCCCTCCCGACTCCATATTGTCCCACGTCATAACTGCATTCTGAAACTACTGATGAACGTGGCCTGGTAAAATTTCCCCTTCTAGTTTGTTCCATTCTATTAATAACATTTCCACTAAGTGTTTTCTCACACTCTCCTGTGTCCTATCTGCATGCTAAATTCTTGAGATGGTTATCTTGAGATGAATTCGGGGCTTTTTAGTGTCCCCGCGGCCCGGTCCTCGACCAGGCCTCCACCCCCAGGAAGCAGCCTGTGACAGCTGACTAACACCCAGGTACCTATATTACTGCTAGGTAACAGGGGCATAGGGTGAAAGAAACTCTGCCCATTGTTTCTCGCCGGCGCCCGGGATCAACCCCGGGACCACAGGATCCCAAGTCCAGCGTGCTGTCCGCTCGGCCGACCGGCTCCCTTGTGCCGGTAAACACCGGAACATAAATGTTCATATACTGTATGTTCTCTCGTTACGAGGCTGATTAACCTGAGCATTTAGTCCTAATATATGTCATCGTTTCCTGCGAGTATTTTATAGGTGAGGATTATATCCCCTCTATTTTGCATTATAGCATAAATCCGACCTGCACAGATCATATTTACCCCGTGTTAAATATTTGGAATGCATCAATATTGAAATTTCTGAAGGCTATCCTGATAAGTGTGAGTTTAGCATATGCTGTCGATCTGATTCTACTGATTTCTGCTGCGGGAGATCGACGCAGCGTTACGTCCTCGTCCCTCGCGGACTCTGGACGAGTCCTCTCTTTCGTAGTTGCTAAAGATTTAGCTACTCAGGACGAAGTGTCCATGTAGCACGGGCTATGGTGAGCCCGTAAACCACCTCTCTTTCGTTACGTGTTGATTTTATTGTCTCCTCACTCCTGTCCCCCCATCCTCGTTACCGCGCTCTCGTCTGGACTTAAGTCCGGTAGCTATTTCTGTCCCACCATATCTGGAACATATCTGCCTTCGGACGGAGAGACAGCCATAAAGACATTTTCATTTATAGATCTAGAAATATATAGAAATATATATATATATATATATATATATATATATATATATATATATATATACATATATATATATATATATATATATATATATATATATATATATATATATATATATATATATATATATATATATATATACATCATTACCAGCATTTATAATTTTGTCAAGAATACGTTGGTCAATAACATTATCCTTCGGGATAATGAATGAGACTGCAAATATTTGTGGAATAATGAATTGAATTGAGTAGGTATGAGAGAGCGGTGTTTTTTATTACCCAGTGCGGTATAATTTGAGAATTATTGGACTGGAACCATTGTCAAATTATGCCTGAGGTAACAGAGTTACTTGCATGTAAGATGATTATCAGTACCCGCTCTTGTATTTAATTTGCATATTAGTAAAGTTCAATGAGAATTGGCTTGGACGTGAGTGGTTGTTGGCCACAGATCCCGGATCGTGTTCTGTCTTGGTCCAGTTCGTCAAACGTAGACAAGCACTGATTATTCACTTTATCGAAGACTGTATGTCTGTAGTCTCAGTGACTGACGTTTGGTATCATGATATAAACACATATATAATGTTTTGTGTCATTTCGTTCGACGAAGATATGTGAGGATCGTTTGTTTACATTGGTCATCCCCTCTGGGACCAGTTCACACTGGCAGGGTGCACAGTGGGACACCCTCAGAGTAGCTGGATTGTGCAGAATAAGAGGATGTGTTCAGAAGTCGTCTGCCCCTATGGTCACGTTGATCGTATTTTATACATTTGATTATATGTTAGTTTCAGGGTGTGTGGCGTGTAAACTGAGTTCTTCATTATATGAAAATGGAGTGTAGATATATTCGTAAAGCTATCTATGGCTATCTACGTAAGAAGACAAGGGAACTATCAGGGGGAGAGCACCAAGCTATTGGCTATTATCTACGTTACAGACAATATATGTCGTGTTTGGGGCACTTGGCATCTCTTGTGATATAACTAAGCTAAACATATCAGGTTGGATGTTTTATGGATTTTTTTCTGTACTTGAATGTTGAATTGTTAAACATTTTTTGTTTGACTATTAGTTAATCTTGTATTTTTTAATTTTTTTTTTTGCACATGATCAATCTTCCATCAACGTTCCAATATTTCTGGATTGTAAATTCTATCATATTTTGTGAGACTTTGCCTTCGACTTTTGTTTCCCCTGTGCCTTTCCTGGGAGATAATAATTTAATAATAAATGACACAATAATTGTGTCTTTATAAAATTACTTGTAAAGACTGTAATAGGTTCTATGTTGGGCAAACATCTAAAGATTTGAAATGTAGAAATTTCGCAACATAAATACTCTGTAAGAGATGGTCAATTGTCTAAATGCTTTGTTTGTTCATTTGTCAGCAAATTCTCACCAAATTGATTGGGAGATGACTTCTTCAATAAGGATTTTTAAATCACTTTCAATAGGAACATAATTGAATCTGCTTTAATGCAGATTACAAAAACATATAATTTAAACATTATCAATGGTTTATATAATTTAGATCCATTTTTCATAGATCAGTTAAAGGGCGATTTGAGTAAGATCATTGAGACACATTTGTCTTGTTAATTCATTGTTTATATTCTCTATTTTATGCTATTATTATCCATGTTTGGGTCATAAGAACATAAGAACAAAGGTAACTGCAGAAGGCCTATTGTCAGCAAGGCGGACAGCCCGCCTGCTTTCATACCTCTCACTGTACTTCCCACTTCTAAACTTCCCTTCACCTTTGCCTCTCCTTCCTCTTTACTCCCCCCCCCCCAAAAAAAAAGGCCTATTGCCCCATAGGATGCTGCTCCTATTCATACCCACCCAATCCCAGTCATAAACAAAATTTTATCAGTGTACCTCACTTCACTTCATCTCTCTCCTGCCTATATGTGGCCATATCGTTTTATTTGTAACTCACCCTTCTGAAGATGTATTATTAAATACGAAAGTACTTAAGGAAATTCCTGTTCCAATTCTTCCTCCGTGGTCTGACACTGTCACATTTTTCCTCACGTGTTAACTTTCGTGATTTACACACACACACACACACACACACACACACACACACCATTGCTTGGCGTCTTAGGAGCTGTTAGCTCAAGCAAATAAAATATATGAGCAGGACAATATTTACTCAAAGCGTTTAACAATGTACAAAGAAATGATCCACTAATACAGTTACACTTGGAGACTGGATAGAGCTGAAGTCTCACACAGTCAGCGCTCTCCTCCAGTTATCAACAGTCATCTTACCCATTTGGCGTTGTCAACATGCGGCGCCGGCGCCAGTTATTCCCAAGGGGGGCCGCCGCATTGACTACATATAACATGTAGTCATATATGTACGTCGCGTGCACATGGTCTATACCAACGGTCATGAGTGAAAGTAAAATCCATTCCAATATCACTATTTTTATCACTCCATTTGCACTGCTCTGTTGCTCAAATATTACATCAACATCCCCCCTGCTCTGTCGCTCCGCTATATTACTCGCTCTAAATATATTTCTCTCCTTTACACCGACACCAAAACAGCTAATTAAAGCTGAGCACAACACCGTGCCATCTGACCGCAGGCAACAGAGACGCGCGGATGTTTGAAACCGTCGGGATTGTCGGCCATCGTAGCCCCCGTACATGTCCTCCATCACGCATTCACCAGCTAGTGCTGGCATAAGGGGGAGTGAGAGAACTCTTATTTACAATGATTTACGATAATTTATGATGATTTACACACACACAACATCGCCTTAAACCCCCCCCCCCTCCACCCTTCCACACCCCTACCCGCCTCCTTCTCGTTTTATCTCCCCTCTTCTCCTACACCCTTTTTCTTTCCGCCTTTTCTTTCTTGTTCCTACTCTGTCTCTCCCTCCCTCCCTCACTCCATCATACAGCTGGGTGCCTCAGTGTATTCTAATTATATGCAAATATAACCAAGACGAATTATGGAGCCTCAATAAATTAACAATACCCTGTTGGATAAGGAAGAGAAAGAGGGGGGAAGAGGGGGAAGGTGGAATAAAGAAAATGGTATGTGGGGAAGAAACTGATTAAGAAAAAGGAGTGAAAGATAAGGAATAGGGAAAGTGAAATCACGAAGAGGGGAAAATGGCCAGGAAATGGATAAGAGAAAAAAAAACGAAATAAAAATGGGTAGGGAGAAAGGAAACTGATGAAAGAGAAGTGGTTATAACTAAGATACGGACTGAGAAGAGGAAGCAAGTGGCATAGTTCCCTTTCCTCCCTAATATTCTCACCCCATTCAGTCTCAACCACTTGGGCTGGACGGTAGAGCGACGGTCTCGCTTTATGCAGGTCAGCGTTCAATCCCTGACCGTCCACAAGTGGTTGGGCACCTTTCCTTTCCCCCTCGTCCCATCCCAAATCCTTATTCTGACCCCTTCCAAGGGCTATATAGTCGCAATGGCTTGGCGCTTTCCCCTGAAAATTTCCTTCCTGCCCATAGCGTGGGGAGGTCCTCTGCGTGTTCCCTTCTCTAAAACTAATCTAAAAATCTAAAGAAAACTACATATAGTAATTGCTTTATATCTGGTTTTGGCAATTTTAATATATATTTTCTGAATCCTAATACTTTTTAAGTTACCTAAAAAAATGAGGTCAAAACCTCTAAACAAACGAATATAATTATCATTATAAATTATTATACAATCCAAATTTATATCATTTTTTGCCTCGTGTTCCTTTACTTGTGTATGAGATCCAGGGTTCACTCCCGGCCTGAGATTGGGTGCATTAGTATATAATATAATATATATATATATATATATATATATATATATATATATATATATATATATATATATATATATATATATATATATATATATATATATTAGTAAGGGCATTCGGCGGTACCTGGGTCTCTGTCCGTCTCTCTCTCTCTCTCTCTCTCTAATTCCCTCTCTCCCATTCTCCATCCCTTCCTACCTCACAGTTTCCGTCACTCTTCCTCGTTCTCCCTCACACACATTCTCTCATCTCCCGTTCTTATTCCCAGTCGACAAAACATCTTCCAGTAACGCTCAGGCAACATCATCGACGTTGAATTATTATTATAGATACAGATTCAACGTCGATAACATCCGATAAATAAGTTTGAAAATACTCTAGGGACAATCTACAGTAATATTACACATGGAACAGTGGAGACAAGAAGATTAAAATCACATGTAAGATATCTTACATCTTCATATGTAAATGTGTGCGGTTCACCTCACCTCCATCTTACACTTTTTTTTTTTTTGTAAATGAGAAGTCTTTAATCGAAGAGTTCAATCCCCGACCGTCCGCAAGTGGTTGGACACCGTTCCTGTCCCCTCGTCCCATCCCAGATCCTAATCCTGACCCCTTCCAAGTGATATATAGTCGTCATGGCTTAGTGGTGTCTCCTGATAGTTCTCTTCACTTATCGAAGAGTACTGGGTGAGGTGACAGTTGTCTAACGTCACGTGACAGTTGTCTAACGTCACGTAATAGTTGTCTAACGTCACGTAATAGTTGTCCAGTAACATGATGGATATCTTCCCTCTGGGTCAAAGGAGGGCCATCAAATAGCTGGGTGCTCGGTGTTGAAGTCATTTGAGAGTCAATTGCCGGGACGAGCTTGCGAATAAAGATGGCCTCAAGTGTGTTCTGCCTCCTTCAGTCAAGGGTGCGTGTGATGAGCCTGGTGCCTCTCTCTCGATGACTTGATGATTCAGGATGATGCTGTTATGGAGTTTAATTCCTCCCGTCTGCCAGTGACGTGTGAGACACCAACGTAGAATGTCAATCGTGTGTCCAACGTAATATATGCTCCTGAATACACAGCTTCCAGGATGGCATTTATATTAATATGCTACATTAGTATACTTCAATTTATCAGTGGAAGTGAATTTTTTTTATTTTTTTTAATGAGGGATGTTGTATAAGGGGATGTTACTGAAAATTATTGGACAAATCTAAATGTTTCCGTTGCTAAGGTTTATGATTTTGGTCGATTATATTTAATTGACAAGATTGTCGAAGGCTTCGGGCAGAAGAAAATGATGTTCTTTCTCTCTCTCTCTCTTTGCTGGGTACTGAGCTGTGGCAGCTAGACTCCTCTTGATGATATCATTAATTTAATTGTGTCTTGCGTGCTTGGCCCTTGGCGTTTCTGGCCATACAAGCCATATTGGTCAGCTTCCAACTAGTTGCAAGTACCCTTGTACTCGGTGTGAATTGGGCCACCTGGGCATAGGGCTGCAATACGAAGGGTCTGCGGGGTTAAAACCGTCTCGGGTCGGGCACCAAGATCTTAGACATTGAGTTTGAATTAAATCGAGTTTGTGGTAGCAAACTGTACTATTAGTTTTGTGGCAAATATCTTTGACACATACTTGATATTTATCGCCTGGATAGGTCCTTGTTTCCCTCCCTTGGACTGAAGAAACTTGAGGGACCGATACGACCTATAACCGATACGTAACTGCCCATTGGTTACATTCTGTCTTGCCCTCCCTAATCATATGCAACGTAACAAGCATTGCCCATCTGAGGAAGGAGTAGGGCCCCTGATCCCATATTTGCACGGGCAGTTGGTTTGTGGGAGAGTGACAGTGCTCACCTCTCAGTGATTATGGTGAAGTAAGGTGAGCAGATTCGTCCAAATTCTTTCTTGAATCTGCTCCTGAATTTGTGGATGGCTTCCACAACCTCTTCTCTCAGTGCTTTCCACTTGTTGAGCACCCTGTAAGGGAACGAGTATTTCTTGACATTTCTTCGGTTCACTTGCGTTTCAAGCTTTCATGTGTGGCTTTTTGTCCTATTTTCTCTCAATTTTAAGAGGTTGTCCTTGTCTTCCTTGCTTATTCCCTCTCAGTATCTTGTATGTAGTGATTATATTTCCTCATTTTCTTCAGTCCTGCTAGGTTGTGAAGTCCATTCCTTCAACCTTCCTTCACAGCTTAACTCTGGCACTAATCTTCTTGGAAACCTCTGTACTTTTCACATCTCAGTTTTATGCTTCACAAGGTATGAATTCTAGGCCGGTGCGGCAGTTCTAGATCAGTATTGGTCTAACGGAAGCTGTGTAGATTGCCTTGAAGGTGTTGTAATTTTGTGTTGTTTCTTAACATGACTCTAATGTTCGCTAGTGTCCCATATGCCCCTGATGTCACCCTGCCTATGTGCGCCTCTGGTGTTATTGTTGGAATTATATCCACTCCCAAATTTACTTTTCTCTGCTATTGCTGTAGTTGCATTCCATTTACGGTTTAGACAGTTTCTAGTTTTTTTTTTCCCCGCTTCCCCCATACCTTACTCTTATTAGTATTGAACTCTAGCAACCATTTGTTTGCACACTCCTGGAGTTTGTCAAGGTCTGTAACATTCTGCAGTTCTCTGTTATATCATTCCTCTTTATCTTTTCATCATTTGCAAACATTGACAAGTACGAGCTCACTACCCTGGATAGATCATTTACTAAAATTAGGAAGAGTAGTGGGCCCAGGACCGATCCTTGAGGGACCCCACCTGTTACATTCCTCCAGCTGGAGACCTCTCCTCTGACTGTAACTCTTCATCTTGTACACCATTCTTCCCCCCCCCCCCCGTCCCATTCTAAACCTTTATCTCGATCCCTTCCAAGTGCTATATTGTCGTAATGGCTTGGCGATTTCTCCTGGTATAGTTCCCATATTTCGTCAGGAATGCTGATTTTGAATCAGTGTCAAATGCTTTTTGACAACCTTATTTTTCCTGTCGTTTTTCAAACACCTTGTCATAGTACCCGACCAAGTTTTCCAGGCACGACTTTCCTCTTTTTTTGAAATCAATGCTATCGTTTTGTTATAAAGTTTATCCCTTCCTCCAAGATGTGTTTGAGGCCGAGGAGGAGGACGTAGGGGTGGGGGGGGGGGGGAGGAGGGTGTTGAGAGGGAGGTCTCAACACCCTCCTGAGGTGTGTGGAGGTGTGGTGAAGGGTAAATGAGTGACGGGGAGGAGGGGAAGGAGGAGGGGAGGACGGTACACGGATCTCCCTTCCTTACTCGTCTTCGCCGATACGCATCAATACTCACAGTAGCTTAGCTTTATTAATCAGTAAACACAGTTTTGCCTGCTTGTTGTAACACCTAATGTTCTTGGGTCTATTACATTTTCCGACGTCAGACAATTCTTGAGCTCTCTCCTCCTCCAGAGAGTGACCACCTCCTGAGCTCTCTCCTCCAGAGAGTGACCACCTCCTGTCCGCTAACCTCACAAGGATCCTCCAGAGAGTGACCACCTCCTGTCCGCTAACCTCACAAGGAAACAATAAGACGGAAAATGGGTTCCTATGGGCCTTTAACCCCCCCCCCCCTTCTCGAAAAAAATAACTTTTCCCTCTGCGTCTGTATTCAATATTCAGAATTGTCTCTTCTGAATTAATTAACAATAGTTATCTAACGCCTTAATGCGCATGTGTTATCTTGAGACCATTATAAGCACAACAGTTTTATAGTGAATTTATGCGAAAATGAGATAACACGAGTCTGGGAGACGTACATCAGGCGACGTTGGGAACAAAGATGGAACCTGATGCCTGATAAGGTCGCAGGTGTTAAATTACTTACAAAATAAAATATATATATGTCTCACATCTATATTTCAGAGATGTCAAGGATTATTACCTGCCTCCAGTTGAAATCTCCGAGTCCAGTGACAGCTCTCTGTAACATTTCTTTCTCTCCAAACCCAGATGACACTCTCCTCTTGCTCCAAGTGTTCCAATTAGTGTGGACATGGAAAAAAAATATGCAAAAGCAACGGAATACCAGAGTGTGACTTGGGGAAGTTGAGGCTGTCAAGTGGCTGAAGATGGCGTAGCAGGAGAAGAGGAGGAGGCTGTCAAGTGTCTGAAGAAGGCGTAGTAGGAGAGAGGGGGGAAGAGGTGGCTGTAAAGCGGTGCTCTTACCTGACATGCCAATTTTGTAACAAGAGAAAAAGCAGATTGCTGTCTAATGACTCATTAATGTTAACAAGGTGGGCCGCTGGGTAATTACTATGTTGAGCAGCGCGTGTACAGCTCTATTGGTCGTAAGTGCTTTGACAGGGGTAAGGTGAGTGGGTGGGGGGTGTGAGTGGGGGTGGAGGTGAGTGTTAAGTGGGAGGGGGATGAGTGGGAGTGGAGAGATGAGTGATGGGAGGCGAGTGAAGGGGAAGCGAGTGGGGGAGGATGAATGGGAGGCAGGCGAATGGGGGAGAGGTGAGTATAGGGGAAGCGAGTGGTAGGGGGGAGTGGGGATGGTGAGTCTGAGGTGGTGAGTGGCAGAAGAGATGAATGTGAAAGGTGGGTAAGTGAAATCATCTCGAAGGGATCGAGACAGATGTGCTCATTCACAAAGCTTAATGGTAGCTAACCACCATATCCGCTTGTACTTCGAGGGAGGTGAAAACCCATCACCAAATCTTCGAACTCTAGTGAAATACACGCGAATTCCTGTATTTCCCGGACATTTAATAAAACTCCAATCTCCTTTAACACTGAATTAATAAAAATCCATCTTGTGACGGTTCCAAGCATTTGTGGCGAACCCTTTTGTTCCTCACGTCACCTAAGTATTAAACTGAAACACATCATCGACCCCCGTCAGAGGAACAGCTAATTTTAGTCGCCGTGAGACTTTTCTGTTAGCAATGATTAGAGACGAGTGGAAGCACATCATGGGTCTGGACCTGCGACAGATCATGAGGGAAAGGATATAGTCGAGAGGAGGAATACGCTCTATTACTATCTATTACTATACGCTCTATTACCCTTCACAGAACTGTGAGGCCCAAGAATACACAGACCCACAGTCTCGTGGCAGTATTGCGCTTTGACCAAACTGTTTACAGTCTATTTGAGTATCCAGCGAGGACCTGGAAAATCTACTGAAGACTGGAAATAGACAGGCGATGAATCACAATAACGTGGCTGAAGTATGATGACCAGACCACACACTAGAAATTGAAGAGACGACGACGTTTCGGTCCGTCCTGGACCATTCTCAAGTCGAAACACAATCGACTTGAGAATGGTCCAGGACGGACCGAAACGTCGTCGTCTCTTCAATTTCTAGTGTGTGGTCTGGTCATCACTGGAAATAGAGATTGGAACGTGCCTGAGATGGGTTCATTCAAGATTGTAACCACAGAAAATCATGTCCGGGTTTGAAACAATAGGGAACTAATCGTACTAAAATGATTTAATCAGACTGGGATGCTGATGATGAATTGAAGAGTGTCCCTTTCCCCCCTATGATATGGTGGGTTATGGGTGGGACTCACCATGCAGCCACCGCTTCGTGGTGAGTTATGGGCCGTTTGGGTAAGTCCAGAACAGGTGGTGAGATGATTTCTAAACCCCACATCAGGAAACGAAGTTACGACGTCGTAACATCATCATCATTTGGTCATCATATCTTCATGCAGTAACGCTATTGTGCCTCATCGTCTACAGGCGATGAGATGCTCACTACACACACTTTGGTTGTGTTGTAATATAATTATTTTAACAATTCAAGGCCGTCGGAGCACCTCAAGTTATAATTGCAAATTAACTCAGATTTGTACCCCTAATAAGTGACTACAGAAACGGCATTTTAATACATAAAACTCTAAACTCGAAAAAGTTTATTCTAGTTCGTTTCCTATAATGTAGGTATCGGTCTATGATACCTTCATTATCACCCTATAATGTAGGTATCAGTCTATGATACCTTCCTTATCAGCCTATAATATTGATATCAGTCTATGATAATTACATTATCAGCCTATAATGTCGGTATCAGTCTATGATAATTACATTATCAGCCTATAATGCTGGTATCAGTCTATGATAATTACATTATCAGCCTATAATATAAGTATCAGTCTATGATACCTACATCCTCAGCCTATAATGTAGGTATCAGCTCGGTGGGATCGAACTCGCGTCTCTGGTCTCACCCAGAAACACGGCTAGCTCACTTGATGATGACGAGCTGACAGTATTACAAACAGAAACTCTTCTAAACTTACACAGAGTTTGGAAGGCAGCTGGTACACACACACAGTAAAGGTTTTACATGATATCGGCGCCACAGAACTTCTGTACATTACAGAATTACATACCCTTCTTAAGAATTAGAGTCTTCTGGACTCTCCTATTTTCCTGGAATTCATGAATCCTATTAAACACCAATTTTTAGCTTGAATAACTTCCGTCTAATATTTTCTTGGATTCTTTCTTAGCTTCTCCATTATATGGTCAAAAACAATTTAGAGGTGATTGTTGGATTCTATTGGTGCTTTATATTTAATGATCTTGATGGCATCAACTGCAGTGTAAATGAACACCTGGTTCGGTCAAATACATTGATTTTTTTTACAATCAATATGGTTCATTTTTTTGTGGCAGGAAGGTCTTTTATGAAGATTCCACTGGTTTTGTCCCCTGAATTCCGAGTTAATCTCCCGAATGTTGGCTTCTCCTGTGATTGTGAATTATGATGTCTTCCTATGAACTGCTGTTGCCAGTGGGTGTATTCATAGCTTTTGTCGTTTGTTGCTGTATTTTGTATGCTATTGTATTTGGCTGCATTCATAATTTTAGCCTAGGCCTGTTGTTGCTCGCTGGGGGACCGTAAATGTCCATCTCCACTATACTCTCGTCTCATTCTCTCATTTGCAGCTCATGTGATAAAATCCGAGAATTGAATCACATATGAAGGGTTAATATCCTCGAAGTTTTATTCTCTTTTGTTTCAAAAAGTCTTTCTCAATGTTTGTATTTTCTTTCCTTCCTAATTGTCTGTTATTCGAATGGAAACCCGAAACTTTCTACCATTTATAAATTGTTTGTTTTTATCTTTATTTCTCTGTTGACCAGACCACACACTAGTAGTTGAAGGGACGACGACGTTTCGGTCTGTCCTGGACCATTCTCAAGTCGACTTGAGAATGGTCCAGGACGGACCGAAACGTCGTCGTCCCTTCAACTTCTAATGTGTGGTCTGGTCAACATACTTCAGCCACGTTATTGTGATTTATTTCTCTATTAGGTTCAACTTCCTCCATCCTTCCTATAAATGTTATAGGAGCTTTACAGCTTCATTTAGCAACTGTATTGCACCTCTGATGATCCAGTAGTGAAAACATCCTTGGCGTAGTCAGGCACTTTAACTAATACTACCACTTGCTACTATTAAGGCTGCTTCTATTGCTGCTAATACTACTATATATTACTTTTACCACTATAAGTACTTCTGGTACTATTACTTATACTACCACTACTACTACTACTACTACTACTACTACTACTACTACTGATACAACTACTGTTATTAACACTGAAAATACTCGCTACTAAATATTATTGATCTTGATAGAATTACTCACATTTCTACCACTGTGACTGAATGTAATGGGAAATGTTATGTTCCAGTGAGTAATAGTAATTCCGTTGAGAGTGAGTGCGTCACCAAGCCAGCACACTCAGTGAGAGTGAGTGCGTCACCAAGCCAGCACACTCAGTGAGAGTGAGTGCGTCACCAGGCCAGCACACTCAGTGAGAGTGAGTGCGTCACCAAGCCAGCACACTCAGTGAGAGTGAGTGCGTCACCAGGCCAACACACTCAGCTCTAATGGAGAAAGTTCACATAATACCTCACTTCTTTTGTAGTTAATTAAGAACAATATGAATGTCACCTTTTAAATTTTGCGAGAGGAATTTTTTTCCCCTTCAGAAAAGGTCGGCGTTCAATCCCCGACCGTCCACAAGTGGTTGGGCACCATTCCATCCCCCGCGTCCCATCCCAAATCCTTATCCTGAATCCTTCCAAGTGCTACATTGTCGTAATGGCTTGACCCTTCCCAATATATCCAAAAATAATAACCATATGATTATGGCGTCACTTATACTTTCATAAAGGCGGCTGACATACGTGTATTGATGTATGTTTACCTGTGTGACAGCATTGCATCAATCACCACACTGTGCAGCTAAGCGTCAACAGACCCCAAGATGTATACCCACTTGTGAGCCTTTCATTCGTCACGTCATTAGGTTAAATGCATGTATCGTCGCGAATCAGGTCTTCAGAGCAACAGTCATTGTCACCCCAAGGAAGAGAAGTTCTTTGACTCAGCCGACGACGACGACGTGGCACTTTGGTTGTAAAGGTTCAGTATCGTAAGCGAAGGCTTTATATACTGCCAACATGACACATCTTTCCTGATATATTTTTTTTTTTTTTGAGATATATACAAGAGTTGTTACATTCTTGTACAGCCACTAGTACGCGTAGCGTTTCGGGCAGGTCCCTGGAATACGATCCCCTGCCGTGAAGAATCGTTTATACAACCAAGTACACATTTTACTGTTGCGTTAAACAGAGGCTACAGTTAAGGAATTGCGCCCAGTAAATCCTCCCCGGCCAGGATACGAACCCATGACATAGCGCTCGCGGAACGCCAGGCGAGTGTCTTACCACTACACCACGGAGACTGTATATGACATTAGGCGCTGATACACCTGATGTTCTAATGAATTTTCATGCTGAACCGCTGTTCACCAGAGCTGTCAAGAACATTTACACACACACACATGTTCATCTGTCAGGCAACGGTGTTCTGGAACTGTGGACGGACACATGGTACAGGTACTGTGGTCGGACACATGGTACAGGTACTGTGGACGGATACGTGGTACAGGTACTGTGGTCGGACACATGGTATAGGTACTGTGAACGGACACGTGGTACAGGTACTGTGGTCGGACACGTGGTACAGATACTGCGGTCGGACACATGGTACAGGAACTGTGGACGGACACATGGTACAGGTACTGTGGACGGACACATGGTACAGGTACTGTGGTCGGACATATGGTACTGGAACTGTGGTCGGACACATGGTACAGGTACTGTGGTCGGACACATGGTACAGATACTGTCGATGAAAACACGGCACATTGGTACTAACCAACTGTTCAGCATTACATTATAACCAATTATTAATGAGGCAAATCTTCCAATCTCTCTTAATAACAAATCTTCGTATACAATTATAATCAATGTTTATAAAAAATTTTTTAATTCGATGTTATAAAAAAAATAACCAATGCGTCATTACATTTTACTTACAGCATCTAATGTTAATTGATTCAGTGTTCCTAGACAGTGCAGACGAAGGAGTCCTTTGCAACCCCTTACAAAGGGGTTGTAAGGGGTTGTAACCCCTTACAGTTGCAAGGGTTGCAACTGTAAGAAGCTGCAGGAAGCTTACAGGAGGAAGCTGCGTGCTTCCGCGACCTTCCGTATCTGCCTTTCTGGGGGTCGAATCACCAAGTATCACAATTAGCTTTTCTCCTTTGAGTTAGTTCGATTTCTTTAATATCTGGAATAATTACATTGGTTCTGCTCTTAGTCAATCTGTCTTAGATTGCTTTCTTTTATTATATTGCTTTTGGAGTTCTATACAAAACGGTTCCAGTTATGGAATACAACTTTCTGTTAGTTTAGTCGCTGTTTCGCAGCTAGACCTTACTTGGTTCACTTGAGGATTACAGTGAAATTTACTAATATTAGTACGTTAGTTAGCTACTAATATTAGTACGAGCATAAAAGGCTTTGAAAGAGAAATTGACAACACGGCCATGCACTCAGTCACGGGTCTCGACTCCTGGAACTCCATATATATATATATATATATATATATATATATATATATATATATATATATATATATATATATATATATATATATATATATATATATAAGTTGACCTACTTTCTGAGATGTTCTCCATCCTACAGCAGCCCTAAGTTAAATGTGTATGACACCCTTCTGAGGTCCATGCTGGTGAAAGTCCTTAACCTGCCATTGGACGACTCTCAGTGGGAGCAAGCAACCCTTCCTGTAAGACTCGGCGGCCTTGGTGTCCGCACAGCCTCCCAAATTGCTCTACCAGCCTTCCTTTCCTCCTCTCATGCATCGCACGACCTCGTCAGAGATATTTTACCTGCAACCCTGAGAGATTCAGCAGGAATACACGATCCTGCTTTCACTGAATGTTCAAATCAGTGGAATGTTCTTGCAGCCCCAGCAACCATTATAGAGCCAACAAAACAACACAAACAGTCCGGCTGGGACCACCCTCTAGTGGAAAAAGTAGCTGATGCCATGCTAAGCGTCGCAACATCAGACAAGGAGAAAGCCCGCCTCAGAGCAGTGCGTGCCCCCCATGCAGGAGACTTCCTCCTGGCAGTACCCATGTCTGCAATGGGCACGCGCCTAGATCCAGAATCCCTTCGTGTAGCAGTGGCCCTCCGCCTTGGTGCCCCAATTCACACTGAATACAAGTGTATTTGCAACAGGGTGGAAGCAGACCAATACGGACTGCATGGGTTGCATTGCGGAAGCACAAAGGGCTGGCATGCAAGACACAACGAGGTCAATGACATCATCAAGAGAAGCCTCGTCTCAGCTGGGTGCCCAGCGGAGAGAGAACCTCGCATCCTAGGGGTCCAAAACCCGGATTTCCCAGCACTTCGCCCTGATGGCATCACCATATACTCCTGGAAGGAGGGTAGACAGTTGGTGTGGGACTACACATGTGTATCCACCCTGGCTGACACCTATGTACACTTCGGAGCTGATCAAGCAGGTGGGGCGGCCAACCACAGGGAAACAGCAAAATCACTCAAGTACAGGCGACTGGAAGGTCAATACCTCTTTGTTCCCATAGCGTCTGAGACGCATGGCCCCTGGGGCAAGAGTGCCTTGGGATTTCTCAAGGAATTGGGGTCCAAGCTCATTGACGTCACCAGAGACCCAAGGGCTTCCAGTTTTTTATTTCAGCGTCTCAGTGTGGCGATCCAGAGGGGAAATGCTTGCTGCGTCCTCGGTTCCTGTCCAGAAGCGGAGGAGCTTCAAGAGATCCATAACCTTTAGGCATTTGTCTTGTATGTTTTGTAACCTTTAAATACACAATAAAGGAAAAAAAAAAAAAAAAAAAGGGAAGGGGGTGGTAGGAGAAAAGCACACAGAAACTGTATTGGAGGGGAACCACATTCCCTCCAATGCGTTATGTGTGGTTTCCTCCGAGGCTATGGGTCCCCCTTCTTCCAGCCAGAGGTGGTACTCCCTATATATATATATATATATATATATATATATATATATATATATATATATATATATATATATTAAGGAATACAAAGTACCAGTAGCACGAGCGCTCAGTGTGTCATGGAGAAAGCTTGGCCACTTGTGAGATATCAGAACCACTTGAATCATCAGATATAGCTCCACTCTACACGGGAGGAACTATAAGCACCGGCTAAAAACTATTGACCGGCTGCCCAATCGCAAATTATTAAGGTTTTTGAAAGAATGATTAGAAGTAAAATCTCCAGTTTCATGAAGGCCAATGAACTTTTCGACCTAGGTCAACGTAGATACAGAGCGGGAAGAACCTAACTGTCTTTCGCAATTACTCAACCACTATGACAAAATCAGGGAAACACTGAAAGAAGATAATAAATGCCCATAAAATGAGGTCCAAAGAAATAACAGGTAAAGTAGGGCAATAGATATTCATTTCTTGTTAAACAGAATGCAAAGAGTCACACAAAGTGAAGCTCTGTATAGGTCTGGTCCTTGCTGCCCGACCTTCTTATCATTCACATATCAGATACAGATAAAAATACAAGTTACAGCTTCGTGTCATCCTTTGCAGACGATACAAAAACTAGCAGGAAAGTTTCCTCCGCGGAAGACATTGTAAACTATGTACCGATATGAATCAAGTCTTCCACTCGGCCGTAGAGCACCACACGCGCCTTAAAAGTGCTCAATTCCAGAGACTCCGGCAAGGCATAGAAAGAAGTTTACCGAAATACAAGGAACAAGACACAATTAGGTCTCTTCAAAATAGGAAAGAATCTGGAAATAATGATATCAGGTTGACTTGATATCATATCAGGTCAAGATAAGCAGAATATCAACACTGGTGCGAAAGATATGGGAGGAGATGCAGAACAGAGCCAGTGCTGAGTAGAGGATTTACAACCACATTGGAAGAACAAGAATGTGTCAACGTTTAGGCACTTCTCGGACCTAACTGACGACTGCTCCGTCAAATGTCTATATGATTCGGAACTTATTGACACCTTGAGAGTGTGCTATTTCTGTGGGTGGCCTTCTCAGCCTCCTGTCTCCTTCTGTCTTCCCCTCACCTGTTTTCTCAACTTGTCTCTGTCACCTGTCTCCGCCTCCTGACGAAGTGGAGGACTGTCTTTGACCTTGCTTTTCCTGCCTTCTCTTCAGAACCTTCAAAAGTTGATAGATATCAATAGCCGGAGTGTGTTAGTGGCCCGAGTGACACTCACAAAGCACAAGTTCTCAAGGTTCTGCCTGTGATCTATGCTTCAAGTAGCACCATAACCTCAGTTATTACTCCCAGGAAACAAAAGAGATACGTCTCGCCCTGACCTCAGAGGAACGTCGCTCTCTTAGTCGTCATGCACGCCTTCACTTTCTCGTACAATATATATATATATATATATATATATATATATATATATATATATATATATATATATATATATATATATATATATATATATATATATATATATATTTATTCACACAAAAAAAAACGTATTTGGCTTACATCTTTAAACAATCATTCAATAACACGAGATAAAAATGCTATCACTAGCCACACTCTAAATCCAAATTTGTCAGGTTTTTAACAATACACATTTGTTGGCTCTGATCTTCGTGCCCGTAAACTTTCTCGACCCGCTCAAAAATATCGGGGTACACCTGAGTAAACTTTTAAATATCTTGCACACACACACACACACTCCTTGAGTCTTTGACCTTTAGAGGAAAGCGTTGGAAATTTAAGTTAATGTGTTGAAATCTGTCGCAAAAAACAGAAAGCTGGGACTGCATGGGAGTGACTGGGGTGGAGGGGGAGGGGAGACTGCATGGGAGTGAGAGATTGGGGGTGGAGGAGAAATGGGGACAATGATGGAGATGGGAGGAGCAAGAAAGCACTGGAGGGAGAGAGGGGGAGAGAAGCGAGGAGGATGGGAGGGGGAAAAGAGAGCAGAAAGAGAAGAGAAATTAGAAAGAAGAGGTGAAGCTGTAAAGGTGAATTAGTAGGGGGGAGATTGTTTCTATCTTAGTCTGTCATGTAAAATTCATAGTACCTATTGCGACTGTGGATGGAATGTACAAAATAGGAACTGTTGCACGTCACCAATTTCCATGTTTTGGTGTATAAAGTTTGTAGAGGGTCTTAGAAACAAAGCAATAACCAAGCCTAACTTTTCCTAGGCCTAGCCAAGCATAGTTAAAAAAGGTTAGACTAATGCTTGCGTTTGTTACGCCTAGGATAGAATACTTAGACCTAGATTAGGTTAGGTTTATGGGAATAGTCTGTTTCAGTTTTGGTAATGCCATTTAGAATTCCAATTGTACAGAATATGGACTTTGTGGGATGAGAGGAGCCCTTGTTGTGGAAGCAGGAGGCACTCGTCCTCATTTCTGAGGCCGTGGTGCCACCAACTACAGCCTATTGGATCGACAATAATTGGTGCGCGGCTTGGTGCTTTGCTCCAACGTGTTATTATTACCTAATCAAAATTTTGTGTAGCTCGCTCTCCATGTGGCTGTGATGAAATGTCCTATTTCCACCAGTGTGAATATCAGATCCCACTTCCCCTCCTTTCCGTTCCCAGCAGACAGTAAGATGATATATATAGATCTGTGGAGATTATCTGTCTAATTATAGTATATCATATTATCCATGTTACATGTTAGCAAAAGCTGAAATCCTTCAATGTTAAAGCTGTTGGGTTGAACTGTGCAAAAAGTGGTTAAGATGGAGGAGCATAATGTATGTTAAGTTTATGGTATGATAAAAAATTAAAATAATAACAGAAAAAAGTTTCCATTAAACCTGTATTTTATTTGTTTTTGAATGAGTCAAAGCTTCCTCGCTAATGATTGGTTGGATTACAAGAACCTTTTAAACAAGGGGAGGCCGAACCATTGATAGGACAGTTTTAAGACATTAGTGTTATTTACAGTGGACCGAACAAGGACCGAACAAGGACAGAGTCCACTGTAAATAACACTAATGTCTTAAAACTGTCCTATCAATGGTGTGTTACATAGTAACAGCCCCATTCAAAGGTGCTGAGACCTCTCACTTCCGACTCAATTCAATAAAGCATCGAAATTATTGAAATGATTAAAATAATTATTAAAATAATATAACAAATGATGACCAAAGCCTACATCAGTATATGAAGTCCAGGACGGACCTGGTCTCAAAATGGTCCAGGACGGACCTGGTCTCATAATGGTCCAGGACGGACCTGGTCTCGTAATGGTCCAGGACGGACCTGGTCTCATAATGGTCCAGGACGGACCTGGTCTCATAATGGTCCAGGACGGACCAGGTCTCATAATGGTCCAGGACGGACCTGGTCTCATAATGGTCCAGGACGGACCTGGTCTCATTGAGGTCCAGGACGGACCTGGTCTCAAAATGGTCCAGGACGGACCTGGTCTCATAATGGTCCAGGACGGACCTGGTCTCATAATGGTCCAGGACGGACCTGGTCTCGTAATGGTCCAGGACGGACCTGGTCTCGTAATGGTCCAGGACGGACCTGGTCTCAAAATGGTCCAGGACGGACCTGGTCTCATAATGGTCCAGGACGGACCTGGTCTCATAATGGTCCAGGACGGACCTGGTCTCTAAATGGTCCAGGACGGACCTGGTCTCATAATGGTCCAGGACGGACCTGGTCTCGTAATGGTCCAGGACGGACCTGGTCTCATAATGGTCCAGGACGGACCTGGTCTCATAATGGTCCAGGACGGACCAGGTCTCATAATGGTCCAGGACGGACCTGGTCTCATAATGGTCCAGGACGGACCTGGTCTCATTGAGGTCCAGGACGGACCTGGTCTCAAAATGGTCCAGGACGGACCTGGTCTCATAATGGTCCAGGACGGACCTGGTCTCATAATGGTCCAGGACGGACCTGGTCTCGTAATGGTCCAGGACGGACCTGGTCTCGTAATGGTCCAGGACGGACCTGGTCTCAAAATGGTCCAGGACGGACCTGGTCTCATAATGGTCCAGGACGGACCTGGTCTCATAATGGTCCAGGACGGACCTGGTCTCTAAATGGTCCAGGACGGACCTGGTCTCATAATGGTCCAGGACGGACCTGGTCTCATAATGGTCCAGGACGGACCTGGTCTCATAATGGTCCAGGACGGACCTGGTCTCATAATGGTCCAGGACGGACCTGGTCTCATTGAGGTCCAGGACGGACCTGGTCACGTAATGGTCCAGGACGGACCTGGTCTCATAATGGTCCAGGACGGACCTGGTCTCATAATGGTCCAGGACGGACCTGGTCTCGTAATGGTCCAGGACGGACCTGGTCTCGTAATGGTCCAGGACGGACCTGGTCTCATAATGGTCCAGGACGGACCTGGTCTCATAATGGTCCAGGACGGACCTGGTCTCATAATGGTCCAGGACGGACCTGGTCTCGTAATGGTCCAGAACGGACCTGGTCTCGTAATGGTCCAGGACGGACCTGGTCTCAAAATGGTCCAGGTCGGACCTGGTCTCATAATGGTCCAGGGCGGACCTGGTCTCATAATGGTCCAGGACGGACCTGGTCTCTAAATGGTCCAGGACGGACCTGGTCTCATAATGGTCCAGGACGGACCTGGTCTCATAATGGTCCAGGACGGACCTGGTCTCATAATGGTCCAGGACGGACCTGGTCTCATAGTGGTCCAGGACGGACCTGGTCACGTAATGGTCCAGGACGGACCTGGTCTCATAATGGTCCAGGACGGACCTGGTCTCATAATGGTCCAGGACGGACCTGGTCTCGTAATGGTCCAGGATGGACCTGGTCTCATAGTGGTCCAGGACGGACCTGGTCTCATAATGTTCCAGGACGGACCTGGTCTCATAATGTTCCAGGACGGACATGGTCTCATAATGTTCCAGGACGGACCTGGTCTCATAATGGTCCAGGACGGACCTGGTCTCATAATGTTCCAGGACGGACATGGTCTCATAATGTTCCAGGACGGACCTGGTCTCATAATGGTCCAGGACGGACCTGGTCTCATAATGGTCCAGGACGGACCTGGTCTCATAATGGTCCAGCACGGACCTGGTCTCATAATGGTCCAGGACGGACCTGGTCTCAAAATGGTCCAGGACGGACCTGGTCTCATAATGGTCCAGGACGGACCGAAACTTGGTCGTTTCTTCATCTTGTGATGTGTTGTTTGGTCATCAAATCTTCAGCCTCGTTATTATGACCCCTCGTCCGCTCCTCTTCAAATCTCTCGATCTTTACACCTGGGAACACAGGTGAGAGAGATGCATAATAATTCACACCAGGAAAATATTCAATGAAACTATATGTATATATATATATATATATATATATATATATATATATATATATATATATATATATATATATGTGTGTGTGTGTGTGTGTGTGTGTGTGTGTGTGTGTGTGTGTGTGTGTGTGTGTGTGTGTCTGTGTGTGTGTAAATCACGAAAATTAACACGTGATGAAAAATGTGACAGTGTCAGACCACGAAGGAAGAATTGAAACAGGAATTTCGTTAAGTACTTGCGTATTTAATAATATATCTTCAGAAGGGTATTATTTAATACATCTTTAATAATGCATCTTCAGAAAAATACATCTTCAGACTCTTCTGAAGATGTATTATTATATACGAAAGTACTTAAGGAAATTCCTGTTTCAATTCTTCAGGAACATAGACACAATGTTCACATTGAATAATAACATAACAAGGGGACATGGGTGGAAGCGGGAAAATAAGATAAGTCACAGAGATGTTATAAAGTTTTCTTTTAGCGTGAGAGTAGTGGTAAAATGGAATGAACTTAATCAGCAGGTTGTGGAAGCAAACTCTATTCATAATTTTAAAGCTAAGTATGATAGGGAAATAGGACAGAAGTCATTGATATAAACAACCGATGGGCTAGAAAGGCGGGATCCAAGAGCCAATGCTCGATCCTGCATGCACAAATAGAGAAGCATACACACACACACACACACACACACACACACACACACACACACACACACACACACACACACACACACACACGCACACACACACACGCACACACGCACACACACTCACACACGCACACACACACACACACACACACACACACACACACACACACACACACACACACACACACACACACAGGCGGGACCAAAGAGCCAGAGCTCAACCCCCGCAAGCACAATTAGGTGAGTACACACACACAGATGGGACATGATCACCACATACAAGATTCTCAGTGGAATTCATTGGATAGATAAAGACAGACTATTTAACACAAGGAGCACACGCACTAGGGGACACAGGTGGAAACTGAATGCCCAAATGAGCAACAGAGACGTTAGAAAGAATTTTTTCAGTGTCAGTGTAGTAGACAAATGGAATGCACTAGGCAGTGATGTGGTGGAGGCTGACTCCAAACACAGTTTCAAGTGTAGATATGATAGAGCCCAGTAGGCTCAGGAACCTGTACACCAGTTGATTGACGGTTGAGAGGCGGGACCAAAGAGCCAAAGCTCAACCCCCGCAAGCACAACTGGGTGAGTACAACTAGGTGAGTATACACACACATACACCTACGTGCCAGGCTCCACACCTGTGCTCCCAGCCAAGTAGAGGACGGGAGCCCCGTGCCGTGCATACTCAAACACATGTTGAAATTAGTTCATGAAATACCGATGGATATGACCGCATGTGTGAGCGTTATGCCTTGGAGTATCCCTAAAATAACTGTTCAATGTTTTAACTGGCCACTCAGAGTGCTTGGCTGGCTGACCACTCAGAGAGCTTGGCTTACTGACCACTCAGAGAGCTTGGCTTACTGACCACTTAGAGAGCTTGGCTTACTGACCACTCAGACAGCATGGCTTGTTCGCCACTCAGAGAGCTTGGCTTAATGGCCACTCAGAAAGCTTGGCTTACTGACCACTCAGAGAGCTTGGCTTACTGACCACTCAGAGAGCTTGGCTTACTGACCACTCAGAGAGCTTGGCTTACTGACCACTCAGAGAGCTTGGCTGGCTGACCACTCAGAGAGCTTGGCTTACTGACCACTCAGAGAGCTTGGCTTACTGACCACTCAGAGAGCTTGGCTGGCTGACCACTCAGACAGCATGGCTTGTTCGCCACTCAGAGAGCTTGGCTTAATGGCCACTCAGAAAGCTTGGCTTACTGACCACTCAGAGAGCTTGGCTGGCTGACCATTCAGAGAGCTTGGCTTGTTCGCCACTCAGAGAGCTTGGCTTACTGGCCACTCAGAGAGCTTGGCTTACTGACCATTCAGAAAGCTTGGCATGCTCTCCACTCAGAGAGCTTGGCTTACTGACCACTCAGAGAGCTTGGCTTACTGATCATTCAGAAAGCTTGGCATGCTCTCCACTCAGAGAACTTGGCTTGTTCGCCACTCAGAGAGCTTGGCTTACTGGCCACTCAGAGAGCTTGGCTTACTGGCCACTCAGAGAGCTTGGCTTACTGGCCACTCAGAGAGCTTGGCTTACTGACCACTCAGAGAGCTTGGCTTACTGGCCACTCAGAGAGCTTGGCTTACTGACCACTCAGAGAGCTTGGCTTACTGGCCACTCAGAGAGCTTGGCTTACTGGCCACTCAGAGAGCTTGGCTGGCTGACCATTCAGAGAGCTTGGCTTGTTCGCCACTCAGAGAGCTTGGCTTACTGGCCACTCAGAGAGCTTGGCTTACTGACCATTCAGAAAGCTTGGCATGCTCTCCACTCAGAGAGCTTGGCTTACTGACCACTCAGAGAGCTTGGCTTACTGATCATTCAGAAAGCTTGGCATGCTCTCCACTCAGAGAACTTGGCTTGTTCGCCACTCAGAGAGCTTGGCTTACTGGCCACTCAGAAAGCTTAGCTTACTGACCACTCAGAGAGCTTGGCTTACTGACCACTCAGAGAGCTTGGCTTACTGACCACTCAGAGAGCTTGGCTTACTGGCCACTCAGAAAGCTTAGCTTACTGACCACTCAGAGAGCTTGGCTTACTGACCACTCAGAGAGCTTGGCTTCCGTTCTATGTGTACTTAGATTATATATATAAAAAATTATGTTAACTTTTGTCAGATAACATTGACAACAATAAATTTTTAAGGTAAATGTGTAGTCTATATTTTGAGTGCATGAGGCCAGTATAAGTAATAAAGTAGTGGCGACCGCCAATCATTATACAAGAGTTATATGATGTTTATCTCTTGGTTGAAATAATAAACTGTTAACAGAGTTTTGTTGAGGGTCAGACTTGTAAATGTAACTGTGTTGCAGCAGTTGCTGCTGCTGCAACAGTTTGTATTTGTATTATGTGGGTGTTTCCTGATTACTTCAGCATCACCATCCTTATTTCCATCACCATCATCTTCACCACGACTACCACAATAATCATTTCCGCTAACACCACCACCATCACCTTTATCAACACCTATCACCGTCACTTACACTACCACCTTCACCATCATATGTCCAATTATCACCATCACCTCTTTCACCGTGACCTCTATGATCAACACCATCGTCTCCATCACCATCATGGTCATCCCCTGGATGATGACCTACAACTTGTGGAGTGTCACTAGCCACTTGTCTCCTCCCTCCTGTCACCATTCATCTATTATCTCCTGTTCCCGTCTCCTTAAGTTATAATCTCTCTCTCTCTCTCTTTCTTTCTTTCTCTCTCTCTCTCTCTCTCCCTCTCTCTCTCTCTCTCTCTCTCTCTCTCGTCTCTTCTCTACGTTCTCTTCCTCAAATATTCTCCACCCCCTACTTCGTCACTTCTAGCACTATCTCCTAGTCCTCCAAATTCTCTATCTCCCTCATCCCCTTTATTTCTTTCTATTCCTTTCCTTTCCACTCCCCTTTCCTGACTCTTCCTCCACATCCCTACTTCTCCCTCCCACCTCCTCCTTGTCCAATACGTACTCGAGGAGCAGCCATTAGGTGTTTCCGGCAAGCATGGCCAGACACCATATCCTTCATTATACATGTAAATATACACCAGGAGGCTGTGCGTGCTGGCACCCGGCCAGGTGGTGCAGGTGTGAGTGTATGACCCAGTCTGGGCGCTTGACCTCCAGGTCAACCATATAAACAAACATTTGGTTGTTAATTGCAGGTGATTGGTGGTGGTAGTGGGAGCAGATTGGTATGTTAAGGGCATTGTCTTGATTGTTTGTGGCTCCTGATGGGTGTTGTTAGTGATAATGCTCATGCTTATATTAATAATAATAAAAATATCAACAGAATTTGGTTATTGTTGTCGTGTTAAAATGTTAATATTATTATATTTGTGATTTATTGTTATTGATGCCGAGAGAGGTTGACGTCCAGCTGCGACAACTACTAGTACAGCATCAAGGGGCAGTAATAGCAGAGACTGCCTAGTCTGCTCCTCTTACTGCTTAGTTCGTCAGGGAGAGTTTCCTAAGTATGGTCTGAGAGAACATTTGTAATGCAATTAGGGAATAGGAGCATGACCTGGTACGTTATGGTCCAACCACTTGGGCTGGACGGTAGAGCGACGGTCTCATTTATGCAGGTCGACGTTCAATCCCCGACCGTCCAAGTGGTCGGGCGGCATTCCTTTCCCTCTCCCCCCACGTCCCATCCCAAATCCTTATCCTGACCCCTTCCAAGTGCTATATATGGGTCGTAATGGCTTGGCGCTTTCCCCCCATATAGTTCCCTCCCCTCCGTTAATATATCTGATAATTTATCAAGCATAACCTTTGTTTGTTTGTTAGAGGATATCATACTTTAATCGTTCTTTTCAGGCAAAATTTATGAGACTGAGGCCTAACCATATATCAGCACCTTTTTTACCCTGCATCACCCAACTCAAAATCCGGTTTACTAACAGATCCCTAATTACTGTTGGTTGAATTGGGGCGAAGAGTTAAGGATCGGTGCCCATCGGACCTACAATGTCCAAGGCTTTAACTTGGCCGAAGTCGCTTTAAGTTTAACTGCTACCTGTAATGTACCACACAGTGACCCCTACGCATATGTATAAACACCTGTAAATCTGGACATGTTCACTGACTTCCCTCACCAACAATAAATTATTTGTAAAGAACACTTATCTCTGTAAAATGATCAGTTACTTCACGTCATCTGGGAAATGATAAACACAACGCAGGTATATCAACTATACACCGTCGACATGTAAGGAGCAACACCCGGTCGACACCGACACAGATCAATTCAACGCATGAAAACCTCGCACAGGAGAGATATACGCCCGAGACGCCTCGCTGTGTCGCAGTGATCACTATAGCACCGCCTCTGTGTTCCTCTACTCGGACATAATTCAACACGGGCTGGGTCTTCGCCTCAGTGATGAAAGCAGATCTACATCGCTATATATAGAGGCTTTACCGACGTGACTTCGTTGCCGAAACATTTCTCTCCCTCATTGAATGAGGGAGCCGGTCGGCCGAGCGCACAGCACGCTGGACTTGTGATCCTGTGGCCCTGGGTTCGATCCCAAGCGCCGGCAAGAAACAATGGGCAAAGTTTCTTTCACCCTATGCTCCTGTTACCTTGCAGTAAAATAGGTACCTGGATGTTAGTCAGCTGTCACGGGCTGCTTCCTGGGGGTGGAGGCCTGGTCGAGGACCGGGCCGTGGGGACACTAAAGCCCCAAAATCATCTCAAGATAACCTCAAGATAAGATGGCCATGTATATGGCTACCCGATCATCATCCTCTGACGTTAACATTTCCCTAATTTGTATACTACCCCCGCACAGCGTCTATAAATATCATTGTGCTCATCTGACTACACCTCAGATGCCTCAATGAATATTCCTGGCGAACTTGAAGTTGTTCATTGCGCATCTCCACGCTGACGCAACACTGACGCAAACGGCGTGCAGACACCAGGTGTTGCGTCTAGTGTCCCCCCCCCCCCCCTCGAACAACCTTCCTCGTAAATATCAGTTTTGACACAAATGCGCAGAACAGTTGCGCTTCTCCTCAGGTGAGTGAGTCAGGGCAACCTGGGCTCTTATGTTCCTGGAGACACGGCCTAATTTGATGCTCTTAATAAATTAAAGCGTTCCGCTTCTTATTTGACCACAACGCCTTATTTTTGTGTAATATTTAGAAGGTTGGTGACTGGCACTAATGATTTCTTGCTCTGGTTGTAGCCATCTTCCAGCAGTTTAAACACCCGGCCCATACGGCAGCCTCTTAAACAGACGGTTTGTCGAGTCAGTTTCAGTTCATCCAACCACTTGGGCCTGACGGTAGAGCGAAAGTCTCGCAATATGCAGGTCGACGTTCAATCCCCGTCCGTCAAAGTGGTTGGGCACTATTCCTTACCCCGCCTCCCTTAAGGATTTGAGATGAGACGGGAGGGAGGAATGGTGCCCAGCCTCTTGGACGGTCGGGGATGAACGCCGACCTGCATGAAGCGAGACCGTCACTCTACCGTCCAGCACAAGTGGGAGGACAATAAAGAGGTAGAGAAACAACAGATAAGGTCAGAATGTGAGGTTGAAAGGCGAGAAGGTCAACAGTAAACCACAGTTTACTTCTAGTTACTACAGCTTGTTTCACAAATTGTTGTTGGGCCTTCCAATAGATCAATATCACCCTCATGAATTCCTTGAAATTCCTTGAAGATTACTGGGTAAAGTACTCAGGAAAAGAATAGTGGCGGACCTGGAGAGGGTAAAAGTTCAGTCATAGGGTAACATGGAGGTAGAGAAGTTATGCCTGACAAACTCAATGGAACTCTATAACAAGATCACCAAAATTCAACAGGAGAAAGAAATCGACAGAAGAAAGAAAAGGGAAGACAAAGAAAGATCACAGGGAAGACAAAAGTGGAGTACATAACAGGCAGAAACAATCACAGCTGGAGGATTGTGATAGGTGGGATTCCTCTTGGATCAGTTCTAGTGCCAATGTTGTTCATAATTTACGTGTAGAGTCAACCCGAGGGAGGAGGATCGTGCAAGTCAATATTTACAGATGACACAAAGTTAATGGGACAAAAACATCGAGGAGAAATACCCAAACATGGGTAATCAAAATCAGAAAAGGATAAAAAAAAATAGCCTAGAAAAAATCCACACATAGAATGTGGGGTTGAGGGGAAGGGAACTACAAGACTCAGTAAGTTATAAAGATTTAGGAGAGGATATAATTTCCACCCAATCTCCAGAAGAATATGTAAACAGGATAACATCTGCAGCATATCTGAAACTGAGCTAAACTGCAAACTGCATTAGAACAATATATAAATAACCAAATAGGAATTCTTTGAAGACAATGTATAAAGCCCATGTAAGGCCAACACTACAGATAAGGCCAGTTTATCATTACCAAGCTGGTAAGTTTCCTTACCCCAGGTAAAGCTGCTCTAAGCATCATAACACAATCATCTCTCCGTAATGCGTACAATTAAACAATCATAGGAACTCTCACAACCATTGACAAGAATAAAGGTGGACAAGGACAGCCTTTGTCAAGTGAGAGCAACTAGCAGGGAGCAATTAGGGAGCCGAGCGGACAGCACACTGGACTTGTGATCCTGTGGTCCCGGGTTCGATCCTGGGCGCCGGCGAGAAACAATGGGCAGAGTTTTTTTTCATCCTATGCCCCCTGTTACCTAGCAATAAAATTGGTACCTGGGTGTTAGTCAGCTCTCACGGGCTGCTTCCTGGAGGTGGAGGCCTGGTCGAGGACCGGGCCGCGGGGACACTAAAGCCCCGAAATCATCTCAAGAAGCACTAGAGGACGTGGATGGCAGCTGGAAACTCAAGTAAGTCAAAGCGTTTTGGTAAATACTGGCACCCTGGTGCGTGTAGCCTAAAATGCACTGAAAGAAGAAGAAGTTCTGGAAACCACCTCCATCCACAACAACTTTAAAGCCAGACTCGACAAAGAATTCGAGCGTAGTTGGTGTGGTTTTAGATTCATCTACTGGGAACACAGAAGTTGCAAGTAGCACGGGCTATGGTGAGCCCGTAGTGTACTTAACTGGCACAGGAGCGGGGCTGTGAATGTAATTATTCACTACGTTAGTAATTTGAGCGTTAGGGAAGTTTAATTATAGCACAAGGGGCTGCAATATAGCTAATAGACGGGGATAAGTTACTGGACTTCACTTCCCCGTAGTCACTATAAGGTAAATACTGTCAGCTAAGCACCACCACCATCACCACCACCATCACCACCATCACCACCACCATCACCACCACCATCACCATCACCACCATCACCACCATCACCACCATCACCACCATCACCACCACCACCATCACCACCATCACCACCATCACCACCATCACCACCATCACCACCATCACCACCATCACCACCATCACCACCATCACCACCATCACCACCAGGATACAACAACGTCACCTGTTCCCTGACAGACCCAATACGAAGCAGTACCCACAGAACCCATTTAACAAAGCCTAATTACTAATGTGTCTAATGGAAGCCACTGAGTGCAGAGTTTACTGAACACCAGCGGACGGCCGGAATATTAACGTGTGGCTTGTGCTAATGAGCTGAATCTGGGCGTTGTATTTAAACCAATCCCACGCGCGCATTCTTAATGGATTAGCACCACCAGACGCATCTATAATGTGTAACGGAAGAAAAGGCAGGAGACCAGAATAGATAAAGATAAGGAGAAATGAGCTGGAGGTATACGAGAGGGAGGGAGATGGAGGAGATAGAATAGGCAGTGAGAAGTAGGTGATGGAGGGTGGAATAGAGTAAGAAGATGGGAGGGAGGGAAGGAAGGGGAGTGGAGAACACGACAGTCGTGTGGGAGAGGAACTAGACGAGTCAGTCTTGTCTGGATTACTGATAAATCCCCAAGCTCAGTGTGAGGACACTAGTACTCACTTAGTTGTGCTGGCAGGGGTTGAGCTTGGGCTCTTTGGTCCCGCCTCTCAACTGTCAATTGGTGTACAGGTTCCTGAGCCTATTGGGCTCTATCATATCTACATTTGAAACTGTGTATGGAGTCAGCCTACACCACATCACTTCCTAGTGCATTCCATTTATTAACTACTCTGACACTGACAAACTTCTTTCTAGTGTCTCTGTGGCTCATTTGGGTACTTGACTTCCACCTGTGTCCCCTTGTGCGACTACCACCCGTGTTAAATAATCTATCCTTATCTACCCTGTCAATTTCCATAAGAATTTTATATGTAGTAATCATATCTCCCCCGAATTTTTCAGTCTACCCGCGACAGGAGGTGCAATTCACGCAGCCTTTCCTCGTAACTCATGCCTCTTAGTTCTGGAACTAGCCTAGTGACATATATTTGGACCTTCAAGTCTTATACTTGACAAGGTATGAACTCCATGCTGAAGCTTTATACTCCAAGAATGGTCTTAAATGTGTGGTATATAAAGTTCTATAAGAACCCTTACATTTCTAAAGGCAGTTCTGATGTTAGCCAGCCTTACATACGCAGTCTTACATCATAATCATGAGCGATTTCAACCATAGAAGGATAGACTGGGAGAATGGGGACCCACATAGTTGTTCAGATACATGGAGAAAGAAAGGGAACTATCAGGGGGAAAGCGCCAAGCCATTACGACTATATAGCACTGGGAAGGGGTCAGGATAATGATTTGGGATGGGACGGGGGGAAGGAATGGTGCCCAACCACTTGGTCGATCGGGGATTGAACGCCGACCTGCATGAAGCGAGACCGTCGCTCTACCGTCCAGCCCAAATGGCTGGGTAGATGGAGCTAAGTTCTTGGAAGTGACAACAAGGAACTTTCCGAGCGTGTGAGCGTGAGGTCAAATGGGTAAAGTTTCTTTCACTCTGATGCTCCTGTTACCTAGCAGTAAATAGGTACCTGGGAGTTAGACAGCTGTTACGGAGCTGCTTCCTGAAGGGTGTGTCTGTGTGTGGAGGAAAAAAATAATTAGTTAGTAGTTATTTACAGTTGATTGATTGACAGTTGAGAGACGGCCGAAAGAACAGAGCTCAACCCCCGCAAGAACAACTGAGTGAATACAACTAGGTGAACTAGGTGAATACACACAGGTGCGTTTAAGAAGGAAAGGAGCCGTCTGGAAGGGGCCGGAGAAATGCGACTCAGGCCTGCATGAAGATTTACTAGCATAACGAAAAGAGGGATCGTTAAGGCCAGTCGGCATTGGTTTGGTAGCGGCAAGTTATGGGGAAACGGGTGATATGTTGGAGGGGGTTATGAAAAGCTGGGGTTGTTGGACGGGGTTGAGGGAAATTGAAGGGTTGAAGGGATTGACGGGAACTGAGTATTATAAGGGACGGAATGCTGCAGGGGCTGGTTCTTATGAGGAGTTTCGGGGAATACGGTGTGTTGGGATTAATATGGGTTCGGATCTCAGGCGATGGAGATGAAGTTTGGCTGGAGTGTGTAGGAAGTTAGGGAGCGTTGATGACTTGTAGGGTGTGGGATGATTCTGTACGGAGCTGCATGGAGTTGACGCGTTGATGGGCTGTGGGAAGACAGGGCCGCCGCACCAACGCATATTCTACATTGGTCTTACCAGATTTTGAATTTAGCGTCTTAGAAAACCGCACTTCCGAGCTTGGAGTTGGGTGCGCCAGTGGTAACCCTACAAGGTTGCGTCGTGATCAATATAGGCTGCCTGAGCAATGGGCAGGTCAATGCAAGGAGCTTCATGCCTTTTAATGCCAGACTCGACCCGACGGGGAGTCTGGCAATAACCACGATGCTCAATATTATTTGATTGTTACTAGGTCTTTTATAGTTTACATTCAACCTATATAAGAGATACGGATGGTTTGGGGATGAATGAAAACGGCAGTTAGTTCCGGGTGTTATCTGTATGTCATTTCCATGTACACTGATCATCCTTAGGGTCCAAGTGTACTAAGGATCCTGCAAGGAAATGCAGAATAGAACCAGTGAAGAGTAGAGAGGTCATACGTACAATCAGAGAACACAGTCTGGACATCAGAGGTCCATAGCTGTTCAACACCCTTCCAGCAACCATTAGAAACATTGCTGGAACAAAGGTGGATGTATTCAAGAGGCACTTAGATAGGTTCTTGCAAGAAGGGCCGGACCCACCAGGTTTTAGTGGATATGTGGGTCTGCGGGCCGCTCCAAGCAACAGCCTGTTGAACCAAGTTATCACAAATGTAGCCTAGCTTCAGGCCGGGCTCGGGAGTAGAAGAACTCCCTGAACTCTCCAGTATGCTTCAGGTAATGGCTCATGAACACTTAGACAAGAATTTAATTCAAGGATTGAAACAGAAGACTAGATGTTACCGTAAATTAATATTTTTATTTGCTTAATCTATAAACATTTACAAACAAACTGAGTTTTGCTTTACTTTAAGTATCGTCGAGAAAGATTTTTTTTTTATGAATTTCTCAGAAGAATGTACAGGTTGAACGCAAGAATTTTACCTGCTTCACGAAGAACTTCAGCAGGCACAGATCTGGACGGTATCATCTTAACAGATTAGCAACACTAAGCATTTTCGGTTGTTGGTTTTGTACAAAAATTAAGGTTCACTATGTAGGTCATTGAGGCTCCTAGTGAAACTGCAAGCAAGAGCTGTTATCTTACATCACATGTGACGCTGTCTGTAACTGCCACTACAGAAGTTAACGGGAATCATGGGATCCTGAGTACACTTGGAATCTGAGGATGATCAGTGTACATGCAAATACATGGAAATGACATACAGGTACCACCCGATAGTAACTGTGACTCCCAGAGGAGTATTGTATGACACTATTAACACCCCTATCACCGCCCCTGAGGGTAAGTTGCAGTTAAGTTGGCCAACTCGCAAGCTAACAAGGGATGCTGTGTACTGCCCAACAGGCTTGACATTCAGCTGGCTACTGTTCATAGTTTCAGTTGATTGCATTCCGGAGACCATTATTTCTAAGCGTGCAAGATCAATAAAAATACACAAGCCGAAACTCAAATTGAGTACAATTACTAACATTCCAGATGCACTCAAAGATTGCAATTATAGCTTTCCGTTTTGAAACAAACGACAATCATCATAGACGATGGAGGAGACTCGAAACTGAAATGTGAGCAGCTTCGAAGCTTGTTGACTTCGTGAGGTAGAAATAAAACCACGTAGAAACCAGCAGGTACTACGGTAATGTTGCTTGCGACAAGTTGACTTCTTCCGCCTCTCTGGATTTGTCAACATGCTCGAGGGAGTCGATGTTGTCTTCTAACAAAAAGAGCTGGCTTGATAGACCTTAAAAGTAGAGATTACTAAAGCAGTAGAGCAGTTGATTCGTAAGTGTCATTGTATTTAACTTGATATACTTATAATACTCCTCAATGGGGAGAAAAAGAGAGAGAGAGAGAGAGAGTACCCTTCTTAGAGAGAGTACTGTTGATGGAAATAATCTTCACCACTCTCCAACACTCTCCATCAAACTCTGGTCATTCTCCAACACGCTTCACCAAGCCCCCAACCCACGAGCATCTCCCCAGCATCTTCAGCCACTCCTTTAACGTTATCCACTTCTCACTAACAGCTTTTCCAATAATAATCGGCATTCCAACACCCCAATTTTTGCATGCCCCAATACCCTCTATTATTCTCTAACAATTTCTAAATCTCTCCAATATTCTCCAACACAATCTAACACCCCTCCAACACACCCTCCAACACACCCTCCAACACTCTCTAATATCTTCCGAAACGCCAAGCCTCTACAATATACTCTCTCAGGTAGTCTGAAAAACCTCTTAACCATACCCTCATTACTCCTTACACTCCCCAACCAACCCGTCCTCTCCAGCGTTCACAACATCACTAAACAGACGTACTAATTTGCCCCCCTCCCCTCCTAATCTAAGCGTGAACCCACGAAGAGAAAACGGGACATCACGTTAATTTGTGAGGGTAATTACACACAGAGATCACACTAACGTGATGCATCAAATGATGCTCCCGGACGCAGGTTCGAATCCTCGTCACGGCCCTTGTGGATTTGTTCTTCTGAGGGTAGTTCAGATTGTTGTGGTGCATCAGCCTTAGGGAGATTTATACCTCAAAATGCAATTCGAGAGGAACCGGTTGCTCCAACACCCTTTAAATCGGTTTATAAGTTCCAATCGCTCTAGGGCGCTCCTAAAAACACCTTCCAATACAGCACATTCCATCCAGTTTTCAGCACACTGCCGAGCATTCTCTAACACGCGGTGGATTTCTCCAAGACTCTCACACACTCCCTGGCCGCCTTGAGTACTCCCACACTGCTCTCTTAACACTACACAACACTCTTCAGTATTAGTCATCATCTATCAGGTCTCTTCAGCAGCCTGGAAATATTCCATTGCTTTCCTGCACCCTCCAACACTCTCAAGCACACTCCGACACTCTCAAGCACACTCCGACACTCTCAAGCACACTCCGACACTCTCAAGCACACTCCGACACTCTCAAGCACACTCCGACACTCTCAAGCACACTCCGACACTCTCAAGCACACTCCGACACTCTCAAGCACACTCCGACACTCTCAAGCACACTCCGACACTCTCAAGCACACTCCAACACTCTCAAGCACACTCCGACACTCTCAAGCACACTCCAACACTCTCAAGCACACTCCGACACTCTCAAGCACACTCCAACACTCTCAAGCACACTCCGACACTCTCAAGCACACTCCGACACTCTCAAGCACACTCCGACACTCTCAAGCACACTCCGACACTCTCAAGCACACTCCAACACTCTCAAGCACACTCCAACACTCTCAAGCACACTCCAACACTCTCAAGCACACTCCAACACTCTCAAGCACACTCCAACACTCTTAAGCACACTCCGACACTCTCAAGCACACTCTGACACTCTCAAGCACACGCCAACACTCTCAAGCACACTCCAACACTCTCAAGCACACTCCAACACTCTCAAGCACACTCCAACACTCTTAAGCACACTCCAACACTCTCAAGCACACTCCAACACTCTCAAGCACACTCCAACACTGTCAAGCACCCTCCAACACTGTCAAGCACACTCTAACACCCTCAAGCACACTCCGACACTCTCAAGCACACTCTGACACTCTCAAGCACACTCCAACACTCTCAAGCACACTCTGACACTCTCAAGCACACTCCAACACTCTCAAGCACACTCCAACACTCTTAAGCACACTCCAACACTCTCAAGCACCCTCCAACACTCTCAAGCACACTCCAACACTCTCAAGCACCCTCCAACACTCTCAAGCACACTCCAACACTCTCAAGCACACTCTGACACTCTCAAGCACACTCTGACACTCTCAAGCACACTCCAACACTCTCAAGCACACTCCAACACTCTCAAGCACACTCCAACACTCTGAAGCACACTCCAACACCCTCAAGCACACTCCAACACTCTCAAGCACACTCCAACACTCTCAAGCACACTCCAACACTGTCAAACACACTCTAACATCCTCAAGCACACTCCAACACCCTCAAGCACACTCCAACACTCTCAAGCACACTGCAACACTCTCAAGCACACTCCAACACTCTCAAGCACACTCCAACACCCTCAAGCACACTCCAACACCCTCAAGCACACTCCAACACTCTCAAGCACACTCCAACACTCTCAAGCACACTCCAACACTCTCAAGCACACTCTAACATCCTCAAGCACACTCCAACACCCTCAAGCACACTCCAACACCCTCAAGCACACTCCAACACTCTCAAGCACACTCCAACACTCTCAAGCACACTCCAACACTCTCAAACACACTCTAACATCCTCAAGCACACTCCAACACTCTCAAGCACACTCCAACACCCTCAAGCACATTCCAACACCCTCAAGCACACTCCAACACTCTCAAGCACACTCCAACACTCTCAAGCACACTCCAACACTCTCAAGCACACTCCAACACTCTCAAGCACACTCCAACACCCTCAAGCACACTCCAACACCCTCAAGCACACTCCAACACTCTCAAGCACCCTCCAACACTGTCAAACACACTCTAACACCCTCAAGCACACTCCAACACTCTCAAGCACACTCCAACACTCTCAAGCACACTCCAACACCCTCAAGCACACTCCAACACTCTCAAGCACCCTCCAACACTCTCCAACACCCTCCAAGACTGTCAAGCACACTCCAACACTCTCCAACACCCTGCAACACTCTCCAACACCTTTCATCACCGGGGCAATACCCACTGCCCACATCATCATCATCCCAATACCAAATATCATGACGCATTTTCTCAATTTCCGTGCGTTTTGGACCACAAAGAAGGCTCAATCGAGCATAATTGAAGGTTGATGATGGGTGAAGAACGCGTCATGCAAGTTGACCATCCATCACGGCAGCTACCCACCTGCCTCCTGCCTGCCCACCTGCCTGCCCACCTGCCTCCCTGCCTGCCCACCTGCCTCCCTGCCTGCCCACAGCCTGCCCCGGCCGTAGGCATGAACATGCCATGTTAGATGTCAATTTTCAGAGTCGAATGACTAGATGACGGGTGGTTGGATAGATTGATGGAAATACGGTGGAATGGATGGGTGAGCAGACGGATAGATGAATTGATGGAAATAGTAATAATTTGTCTATATTATTGTTGTTTGTCAATAAACGTATATATATGCGAACAAGCTTAAATGGTCCCCAAGCATATATGCAACTGAAAACTCCACACCCCAGAAGGATTCGAACCCAGACATCCAGGAGCATTACGCACCATGTCATAGTATATAAGTATACATATATGTATATATATTGTTTGCATATATATATGCAAACAAGCTTGATTGGTCCCCAAGCATATATGCGACTGAAAACTCCACACCCCAGTCGCATATATGCTTGGGGACCATTCAAGCGTGTCTGCATTTGTGGTGCTCACGTGACCCCACAAAGTGAAGTGATTTGATGAAATAACTATGGCCAAGATTACCACCAAGTGCCGTCGGGACGGTGAAATAGCCTCGGCTAACATCGTCTTTTGTACGGTCACGGATGGTCGAGTGGTTAAAGTACCGTGTACACCAGTTGCATTGTGCTCCAGGCTGTCCCGGGTTAGAGTAATTTCTGGGGTGTGGAGTTTTTAGTCTATATATATAAATATATATATATATATATATATATGTGTGTGTGTGTGTGTGTGTGTGTGTGTGTGTGTGTGTGTGTGTGTGTGTGTGTGTGTGTGTGTGTGTGTGTGTGTGTGTGTGTGTGGTGTGTGTGTGTGTGTGTGTGTGTGTGTGTGTGTGTGTGTGTGTGTGTGTGTGTGTGTGTGTGTGTGTGTGTGTGTGTGTGTGTGTCCATCGACTCAAGGGTCCAACATTCAACTTATCCATCATTCAGCTTGTCTATCGGCTCAATTGTTCATCATTCAACCTGTCAATCAATCAACTTATCCGTCGGCTCGAGTGCCTATCATTCAGCCTGTCCAACATTCAACCTGATCATCACTCAACTTGTCCACCAGTCAACCTGTCCATCAGTCGACCTGCCCTTCACTCAACCTGTCCATCAGTCAACCTGTCTATCAGTCAACCTGTCCATCAGTCGACCTGCCCTTCACTCAACCTGTCCATCAGTCAACCTGTCCATCAGTCAACCTGTCCATCAGTCGACCTGCCCTTCACTTATCCTGTCCATCAGTCAACCTGTCCATCAGTCAACCTGTCCATCAGTCAACCTGTCCATCAGTCGACCTGCCCTTCACTCATCCTGTCCATCATTCAACCTGTCCATCAGTTAGCCCTTTATCGGCTCAAATACCCATCACTGTTCATCGTCTCAAGTGTCCATCATTCAACATGTCGATCAATCAAACTGTTCACTCAACATATCCTGGCCAACATTCAACCTGTCCATTGGGTCAAGTGTACATCACTCAACCTGTCAATTACTCAATCTTTTCCATCACTCAACCTGTCCATCACTCAACCTTTTCCATCACTCAACCAGTCCATAAGGTAACCTGTCATTCGACTCAAGTGTCCCACATTCAACCTGTCAACCCTGTCCATCATTCACCCTATCACTCAATCTGTCAATCTCTCATCTTGCCCATCACTGAACTAGTCGATCTACTGAGGTGTTCATTATTCCACTTGTCTGACACTCAACTTGTCCATCAGTCAACCCAGGGATCTACTAACCTGCATTTCTTGGAGATGTCCAAGAACGCCCAGTCATATAAACAGACAGACATATAAGTGAGACAGACCACAAAATTACATGGGATAATTACAGTATATTTTACCCTCCAACACTCTCTTCTCTTCCTCTTGCTGTATCGCTATCTAGTTATTTCTCTCTAGCTATCTATATCTAGCTATCTCTATCTTCCCCCTTTTTTCTCTCTCTCTCCCCTTTCTCCCCCTCCTCTATCCCTTCTAACATCAAATAGATACATATTTGAATTTATAAATAAATAATTGATAAATATGCATATGTTTTTTTTTTATTAATACATGAGGTACATCTGCATTAGTGCAGCTACCCTAGACTATATGAAGTGGAGTACAGTGTGTCAAGTGTCAAAAAAGCTAACTAGGTGATGCTTAAAAATCCCCATCACACAGGATGGTTAGTCATACAGAGGCATGTGATAGGCGGTCTGCACTGGCAGACTCCGGAAGCATTTTGAGGATATCATCAACACAAGATTGAATAAGGCAGCAGTGGTAATAAAAGTCCCCATCTCGCAGGATGGGTTAGTCATACAGGACCATATGTTTAGTAGCCTGCACTGGCAAATTTTGAGTATACTGTGAGGATATCTTCGAGAATACGAGAGTGAATAAAGTAATTGCAAAGCTCCAGGTACCTCATGCCAACTGGTCTGAAAGGTCTAATAACTGGGCATTCAGTGATGTAGTGCGGGAGATCGTGCCGCAGTTACTGCTCACAGAGTTTGCAAGTAAAGGAGGAACGGTTCAACACTCTACGGACAACATATGCCCGATTTCATCCCATTTCCATATATGTCTGAAAGAAAATCGCTCGGGGGTGTTGGAATACAGGAAATATTTCTTAGAGCATTTAACTTAGGTCCATCCCGACCTGCCTATGTCCGTTTCGTACCCAAGACCATCTACTCCACAAATTTGGGTAAGGATAGTTCTATGGGTCTGGGCTCCAACTTTGGACTGACAGACAAATACTCTGTCCTACAGTGAATATATATATATATATATATATATATATATATATATATATATATATATATATATATATATATATATATATATATATATACATATATATATATATATATATATATATATATATATATATATATATATATATATAGTTTACCCTTGTTTACCTTACCCCCCTCATCTATGTTCCTCTCTTCCCCTTCCACTCATTCTCCTTCCATTCTTGCCCTCTCACCCTTTTCCCTCGTTCCACCTCTCACCTACCATTTTCTTTCACTCCCCCCCCCCTTCTCCCCCATCCCCCCCTCACCAATGTTACCCCATCCCCCCCCAGCCTCCCACTCTCTCCATCCTGCCCCATCTCCCCCTCGGGGATGGCCCTCAGGACCCACAAATCAGGTCTCGCCACCGCCACTATTGCAATAGTTAACGTTAATGAGTCACTTCCGGATGCTGGAGGCAGCGTCCGGCGGCGGTAATTTTCGGGTCTGCGGTAGTTACAGCAGGTGTGTGTTTGTGACAGGGGGGGGGGTTGTGGCACTGATTTGCAAGTAAATGTGTATTAGGTTTGTGGTGGGGGGTGTGGCACTATGATGGGGGAGCAGGCAATACAAGGATTTAAGAGAGGATTTATGTTAGTTGTGAGGGGGGAGGGGGGGAAGGGGGGAAGCTATTAACGGAGGATGGATTTAATTATTAGCTTCCTAAGACGAGGAGGAGAAGAAGGAGCAGGTCAAGGCGTCGACGTAGCAGCGATGAGAACCGGTCTCATGCTTGGCTCTTGAGGAAACAGGTGCATCTCTATCGATTGTTGAGTGAGGGGAGGGGGAGGGGGGAGAGGACAATGGGGTATTTAGGAGGGATGGGGGGCTTCCTTGAGTAGCTCAAGACGCTTGTGAGAGGTGGTGGTGGGAGAGGGGGGGGGGGAGAGAGCATGAAGGGAGAGCGACAGGTGTTTGTGATGATGGAAAGGAAGCAGAGTTCAAGAAGATGGACAAAAGTAGTCCATCAAATGAAAGAGGTTGGGTGAGCGGCAGCTTAGTGGAAGGGGTGAGAGGTGGTGGAAGGGGAGCTGGAGGAATGGGAGAGGGATCCATATGAACATAAGGTCAAGGGAGCACCGCAGCACGCCTCCTACCCCATAATATACGGGTCACTTTAAAATTCTCCCTCTCTCACACAAACCTATTCTTGACACCTGCTACAATGTTTCTCATACATATGATAGCTCCCAGCCTATTTCACCCACCTACAACATGCAGGTCATGTTGTGGGGCTGAGTTTTTTTCCAAAAAAATATTCCCACTTATTGCCCTCCTGAAACAAAATGTCTCCAGCCAGCCAATACCCAAGACTGTGGGCTCTGCAGCTTCAGATACACGTTCATGACCCGTAGCTAACACGAGGAGGAGGACCACATCCTCTCCTGGTCCTGGGGACCTCTAGCGAGTGCAGACGCTGCGACCTGTCTTGGTAGGAATAAGGTCCACCCCTGAGACCAGGAATCCGTCTTGCTATTCATCTCAGTATTGTCCCTTATCAGCCTCAGTATTCGAGTCCGCGTCCATTGTGTGCTGAGGCGACCAGCGCTACTGCTGCTCATGGTGGTCCGATGGTGGCTGGAGTGTTTGTGCACACCTTGCCCTTCACTCCACCCTAATTTTCCTAATTTTTTTACGGGCTATTCATGCCCGTGCCACCTCTTGGGTGGCTTAATCTTTATCAATCAATCCTCATTTTGTTGACTGTCTTTATCTCCACTCTAAATGCTGTGTAGCAATATTTCCTTAGTATATCCTCAGGCTAAATACCTTGCTTTGTTTCTCTATCTCCCCCCCCCCATCCCCATCCCCATCAATCTATATCTCTGTCTGTCGATAATTCCACCAATACTTCTCTCCTCCTCCTCCTCCTCACCCTCCTTCTCCTCCTCCTCCTCCTCCTCACCCTCCTTCTCCTCCTCCTCCTCCTCCTCACCCTCTCAAACACTCTGCTATCGAACAAATAAGACACTGGAAATGTTTTCCCTCACAACAGTCTCATCAGAATCATTACACAAGTGAGGCTTGTCCCTCACCTGGGCTCCGCTCCGCACCTGTCCGCCCTCTCTATCCAGCCCGTCCTCCAAACAAAGATCCAAAAGTGATTCCATGCACCCGCCAATCCCCCTGTTTATGAATGAAAAGCGATTTACACACGACTCACAACTGATTTCGTTCGAACACTTCCGGAACAAGTGCTTCACTGACGAGTTTTGTTCGAACCACAACGCTATAAATGCTTCACCCACGTACTACAAATGCAAATAATCGCCAACCGAACCTAAACACCTAACCTAACCTATGCCTATATATGCACAATATGCTAATATATTATAATATTAATTTATACTTGAGAAAATTCCCGTTTTGAATGAACAGCATGTTAAAGTTTATGAATGCGTCTGTGGGGTCGACCGCTGGATGTAATGGACTTGAGTCGAGGACGGGTTGCTCTATCCTTACCTCTCCACCACGCTCCGCCCTCTCTATCCTTACCTCTCCACCACGCTCCGCCTTCTCTATCCTCACCTCTCCACCACGCTCCGCCCTCTCTATCCTCACCTCTCCACCATGCTCCGCCCTCTCTATCCTTACCTCTCCACCACGCTCCGCCCTCTCTATCCTCAACTCTCCACCACGCTCCGCTCTCTCTATCCTCACCTCTCCACCACGCTCCGCCCTCTCTATCCTCACCTCTCCACCATGCTCCGCCCTCTCTATCCTCACCTCTCCACCACGCTCCTCCCTCTCTATCCTCACCTCTCCATCACGCTCACAATCGCCAGACTTTTGGAACTTTGAAGTAATAATTAAATAATAGTAATATATTATTTGCAGATTTTGTTATTTATATAATGATAATAATAATAATCAAAATAATAATAATCAAAAAATGAGTAGGAGCCGTGACGAGGATTCGAACCTATGAATCGGTGGAAGCGAAAAAAAGTGGAAGCCTCAGGAACTCTAGAGGATTCAGCTGAGTCATAGGATACAATCCTGAGGTTGCATCTAAGTCGTCTAAGGCATTTGTCTTGGCAGTGCCCATAGCATAGGTTCGAATCCTCGTCACAGTTCCAACAGGTTTTCTCACTGATACATCACGTGAATGTGATTTCTCTGAGTAATAAGAACTGCGGCAACACCTGACTATGGGAACACCACACACCACACTTGATGGTTCTGCAATGATTAGTGATTGTATTTCGTGTTTTAGATCACCATCTGGTCACCACTTGGTCCGGGAGACATCTCCCGTCACGCAGGGTGCAGTTGCACCTCCACAGATCTCCAGTATCAGCTCTTGATACTGGTAATGGCTCAAAAGGGTCACCACTTACGGGCTATTCATGCCCGTGCCACCTCTTGGGTGGCTTAATCTTCATCAATCGTGTTTTAGATTCAGCTACTCGGAACAAAAGTTCCAAAGTAGCACGGGCTATGGTGAGCCCGTAGCAGTGGACTTACCTGGCACAGGAACGGGGGTATTAGTGTTGATTGATTGATTGATGAAGATTAGGCTACCCAAGAGGTGGAACGGGCATGAATAGCCCGTAAGTGGTAGATTTTTTGTTTAGTAAATGTATACTGTGTGCTGAGGTCGCATTTAATCGTCAGGCTGCTATCGCAGGCTGCTATCGGGGAGGATACTGCTTGACAGTATTTATGAGGGTGTCCAGCTGCTGGACACCCCCCACTTACGGGCTAGTCATGCCCGTGCCACCTCTTGGGTGGCTCAATCTTTATCAATCATCAATCTGCTGGACACTTACGGGCTAGTCATGCCCGTGCCACCTCTTGGGTGGCTTAATCTGTATCAATCATCAATCTGCTGGACACTTACGGGCTATTCATGCCCGTGCCACCTCTTGGGTGGCTTAATCTTCATCAATCATCAATTGCTGGACACCTTATTTGACCAGAAGAGTGGCAGTGTTGATGGCTTTAGGGTGGTTACTGCAAGATTCAGGGACTCTTAAAGCTCTTCTAAGGTGTATTAGTGATGATTGATTGATTGATAAGCCGCCCAAAAGGTGGCACGGGCATGAATATCCCGGAACCATCAGTATTAGTGATGTGGCGAAGGCATTGATATACGGCACCTCACATTGTCAACAAGATGTCAGTTACTCTGAGATCCATTCCTCACACCCCCCCCCCCTCCACCTTCCCTTCCCATCCCAAATCCTTATCCTGACCCCTTTCAATAGCTATATAGTCGTAATGGCTTGGTGCTTTCCTCTAATTCCCTTCCCTGCTCTGGCAGGCAGGCAGCTCTCCCTCAGTGCACTGTCCCCATACCAGTTCCTACTCGTGAACTGGCAGCATCACAGAATAATCTAACCTTGACACTACATATCACCACTACTCGACGATCAACTGCAGCTCTCATGCAAACCTGCTCTGGTCTGGAGCTTTCTCCTGATAGTTCCCTTTCCATGATCGCTCGGTATAGAACTATGAGTTATTTATTCCATGAATAATTGAGTTATGAATTCCACATGAGTTATTTTATCTGCATTTGCGAGACATTACCACAACCACAGTATGCCAATGACAAGGATTGGACCACTTCTGCTTGAACTATAGAACTGAACATTGGTTTAAACACGGATTAACTATAAACCTAAAGTCTGGTCAGAGACCGGGCCGCGAGGACGTTGATCCTCGGAGCCCATGCAAGGTACAGTATAATACACTCAGCACGTCTTTCACTAGGTATAATGAACCGTAGCTACGTGGATGGTGACACTATCTTAAGACTGTAAGAATAGTGTTGATGATGACACTAGCTTAAGACTGAGGCTGGCCATCTTCAGTGATTAAGAAGTAATGAATATGCTAATCCGCGCAATGGACTAATTTGCATATTATTTGCACAGTGAAGAGGCAGTAGATGTTGTTCTCATACACACTAATTTTGCGAAAAGGCCAGGAGAGGGGGGGGGGGGCGGGGAGGTTGTATACCTGTAAACAAAAATGGGCAAGACATCAATATATATTTATACACAAATATTTTTGTTGAACAGAACACACACTAGAAGGTGAAGGGACGACGACGTTTCGGTCCGTCCTGGACCATTCTCAAGTCGATCAATTCTCAATCGACTTGAGAATGGTCCAGGATGGACCGAAACGTCGTCGTCCCTTCACCTTCAAGTGTGTGGTCTGGTCAACTTACTTTAGCCACGTTATTGTGACTCATCGCCCGCACAAATATTTTTCTTCAAACTTGTAAAATAGACATTTTCTTTCTTTTTTTTTTCTTTTGATATAGTGCCCAATGTTGTCTGGGGACGAGCAGGGTGCCATCACCTCCTGGACCTTGTGAATTCTCTTAACCTATATTTTCCCCGGTTACATCTTAACTATAGCAATGTCTTCAGTAACATGCGATCTGCTCTATACACACACAATGTTCACTACACATACCAATGTGATGATAATACGACGTGAGAATCTTCACCACACACGATCCTCTCATGGGGTACACCCAATCTTCACCACACACGATCCTCTCATGGGTTACACCCAATCTTCACCACACACGATCCTCTTATGGTTACACCCAATCTTCACCACACACGATCCTCTCATGGTTACACCCAATCTTCACCACACACGATCCTCTCATGGGTTACACCCAATCTTCAAGACACGATCCTCTCATGAGTACAGCCAATCTTCACCACACACGATCTTCTCATGGGTTACACCCAATCTTCACCACACACGATCTTCTCATGGGTACACCCAATCTTCACCACACACGATCATCTCATGGGGTACACCCAATCTTCACCACACACGAACCTCTCATGGGTACACCCAATCTTCACCACACACGATCCTCTCATGGGTACACCCAATCTTCACCACACACGATCCTCTCATGGGTTACACCCAATCTTCAAGACACGATCCTCTCATGAGTACAGCCAATCTTCACCACACACGATCCTCTCATGAGTACAGCCAATCTTCACCACACACGATCTTCTCATGGGTTACACCCAATCTTCACCACACACGATCTTCTCATGGGGTACACCCAATCTTCACCACACACGATCCTCTCATGGGTACACCCAATTTTCACCACACACGATCCTCTCATGGGTTACACCCAATCTTCACCTCACACGATCCTCTCATGGGTTACACCCAATCTTCACCACACACGATCCTCTCATGGGGTACACCCAATCTTCACCACACACGATCCTCTCATGAGTACATCCAATCTTCACCACACGATCCTCTCATGGGGTACACCCAATCTTCACCACACACGATCCTCTCATGGGGTACACCCAATCTTCAAGACACGATCCTCACATGGGTACACCCAATCTTCACCACACACGATCCTCTCATGAGTACATCCAATCTTCACCACACGATCCTCACATGGGGTACACCCAATCTTCACCACACGATCCTCTCATGGGGTACACCCAATCTTCACCACACGATCCTCACATGGGGTACACCCAATCTTCACCACACACGATCCTCTCATGAGTACATCCAATCTTCACCACACGATCCTCACATGGGGTACACCCAATCTTCACCACACACGATCCTCTCATGGGGTACACCCAATCTTCACCACACACGATCCTCTCATGGGGTACACCCAATCTTCACCACACGATCCTCACATGGGGTACACCCAATCTTCACCACACGATCCTCTCATGGGGTACACCCAATCTTCACCACACACGATCCTCTCATGGGGTACACCCAATCTTCACCACACACGATCCTCTCATGGGGTACACCCAATCTTCACCGAGGATCCTCAGTACAAATGATCTTCACCCGAGCACAATTACGAAAACGAAAACGCTGCAAGCTCCTTCTCGACTCAAACTTAGTGTTGTCATAGAGAGCGTCGTAGCAATCCGGAGGTCGTAAACGGCTTGGTAAACCCAGCCTTCGCCAGTGAACACGCAAGGGCTTGATGAGTGTGTGTAAACTTCATGCATATTGATGCAAGTGAAAATTAATTACACTAAAATACTTTGCCATTTACCAGTGGCACACAATTAGAAAAATCCTATCTGAAGTAGATACATGCTCTCTCTCTGTACTCTGAACTTGCATATTAGTACACGAGGCCGTTGAAGGAACTATGGGGGGAAAGCGCCAAGCTATTATACGACTATATAGTACTGGGAAGGGGTTAGGATAAGGATTTGGGATGGGACGGGGGGAAGGAATGGTGTCCAACCACTTGGATGGTCGGGGATTGAACGCCGACTTGCATGAAGCGAGACCGTCGCTCTACCGTCCAGCCCAAGTGGTTGGACTCGAGGCGGTTGAGCTTCAGCTCTTTGGCTCGCCTCTCAGTATTTAATCGAATGCCATAGTTCTTTCGAACCTCATTAGCTTACTCATATATCCGTCTGTGAATTCGTGCGTCTCCTCCCCCTCCCCCTCCCCACTTCCTCCACACACCCAGGCCCGGGTCCAATCGGCTCCTTCCCTAACCTAACCTAACCTAACCTAACCTAACCTTCCCTAACCTAACCTTCCCTATCCTAACCTAACCTTCCCTAACCTAACCTTCCCTATCCTAACCTAACCTTCCCTAACCTAACCTAACCTTCCCTAACCTAACCTTCCCTATCCTAACCTAACCTTCCCTAACCTAACCTTCCCTAACCTTCCCTAACCTAACCTAACCTAACCTTCCCTATCCTAACCTGGAATAAATCATTTCCAGTTCCTTTGGGGCTCGTTTGGGTATTGTTTTTGTCGGGGACATTCTCTCCCGGGTCGTAAATTTCTCATGTTAAAAAGTCTATTTTTTCTTGTGCGCCTTGTTGAGTCTCCGAAATATTTTGCACACGACTACCGTGTCTACTCTGTCTTGTCTTTCCTTCGGTGGCATGAAGTTCAGCCCGTGTCCGTAGCTCGTGTCCTGCAGATCAAGTACTACTATGATGCAATGCCAATGAACTTGTTCCAACTTGGCTTTATATATAACAAAACAAGGGACCCCTCTCCAAATGCTTCTTATTCTACTGCAGAATGGCTTAAATGTATGTTATGCACAGAACACTACAAAGTTTTATTTTGACAGACTCCGTGCATATATATATATATATATATATATATATATATATATATATATATATATATATATATATATATATATATATATATATATATATATATATATATGACTGCAGGTAACCAGTTGTTGGCCTCAGTGTAGATTTGTTGTGCTGACTCCCATTAGGTCAAGTTCCACTTTCTATCCACAAATTGTCAGATCATTCTTGCAGTTGGTCAAGGACTTTCCGCTCCCGTCCACCGTGTTGGCCTTCCTCAGTTTAACCTCATCAAACCTCGTCAAAAATCAGTCTACAAGGCTCGTTCACACGAATCAAGAATAGGAAGAGTTTAAGTACTGTTGCCCCTGTGGGACTGTGCCCCTGTGGGACTGTGCCCCTGTGGGATTGTGCCCCTGTGGGATTGTGCCCCTGTGGGACTGTGCCCCTGTGGGATTGTGCCCCTGTGGGACTGTGCCCCTGTGGGAATGTGCCCCTATGGGACTGTGCCCCTGTGGAACTGTGCCCCTGTGGGACTGTGCCCCTATGGGACTGTGCCCCTGTGGGACTGTGCCTCTGTGGGACTGTGCCTCTGTGGGACTGTGCCCCTGTGGGACTGTGACTCTGTGGGACTGTGCCTCTGTGGGACTGTGCCTCTGTGGGACTGTGCCCCTTTGGGACTGTGCCCCTGTGGGACTGTGCCCCTGTGGGACTGTGCTCCTGTGGAACTGTGCTCCTGTGCCCCTGTGGGACTGTGCTTCTGTGGAACTGTGCCCCTGTGCGACTGTGCCCCTATGGGACTGTGCCCCTGTGGGACTGTGCCCCCGTGGGACTGTGCCCCTGTGGAACTGTGCCCCTGTGGGACTGTGCCCCTATGGGACTGTGCCCCTGTGGAACTGTGCCCCTGTGGGACTGTGCCCCTATGGGACTGTGCCCCTATGGGACTGTGCCTCTGTGGGACTGTGCCCCTATGGGACTGTGCCCCTATGGGACTGTGCCCCTGTGGAACTGTGCCCCTGTGGGACTGTGCCCCTATGGGACTGTGACCCTGTGGGACTGTGCCTCTGTGAGACTGTGCCTCTGTGGGACTGTGCCTCTGTGGGACTGTGCCTCTGTGGGACTGTGCCCCTTTGGGACTGTGCCCCTGTGGGACTGTGCCCCTGTGGGACTGTGCCCCGGTGGAACTGTGCCCCTGTGGGACTCCGCTGGAATGTCTCGCCACTCTGATAACGTCCCTCACAGCGACCCTTCGCCTTGCCTAACACTCCGCCCTTTTACACAGTTCTGTGGCCCAATCTTTTGTGGGAAGATTTGTCATAAGGACGTCTGGCAGTCTCCTAACATGCAATCTGCCCTCTCCTCATGGTATTGTATTATCTCCATTATAGATACATATGTGGGGATTTAAGTGGCCTCACAGGTGTGTGTGATACAGCATGTGATACCCTCCAGATGCTGATACAGCACATCCCCCCACACCACACACCTTTCCCTTCCACACAGACACCCCACTTCAGGTGTTGATGGAGCACATCACCCCACACCACATTCCTCCCTCAGATCAGCACCACCACCACACGGCTACCAATGACTATCATCATCATAGATCTGTGTGTGTGAGGTTCTGCTCTCCGGGTTGATGAGTTACCTGCGACTCCCTACTCCTGTCTGGACGACTCTTCCAGCGGTGTCTGGACAATGTTGGGACAGAACTGACGGCATAAGGACACCTGACAGATTACACGGGCCCTCCTCTCCCTCCAGCCCGCTCTCTAATTATGGAATGGTGACACCCAGTGAACGGGAGAGATATAACTGCCTCTCAGGCTGGGATGGGTTCACGGGGGATGACAACTCAGTGATGTCACATGTTTTTCTGAGGCGGCTGGAGGCGGATTGTGCTCACGAACGGTCGATTCGTCTTTGTGTTTGTGTTGCTCAGGGCTGTTTTTAATTTGTTTTTTTTGAAGTCTTCGTTATGTTTTTTTTTCGTTTTAATAGATCTTATTTGCTTTCTATTATTATAAATTTGAAGGGTCCAATTTCTGCGTAGATAAGAAGTAAGGAAAAAAGAAAGAAGAATAGGCAAAAAGTACATCTATAAAAAAGTTAGGAAAACATGAAGGAAAAATAAAGAAGGATAAAAACTAACAGAAAACTGCAGGAGGATGAATAGTGAAGAGAAAAACCTTGTAAAGTAAAGTGACAGAAGAAAGAGAATCGAATCGAACACACACACACACACACACACACACACACACACACACACACACACACACACACACACACACACACACACACACACACACACACGCGCGCGCGCGCGCGCACACACTCACACACACACACAATAAGTACATTGTCGATTGACACAGTACCCTATAAAGGCTGATGCATAAGCTGGAGAAACAGGCAGGAGTAACTGGTAAGGTGCTCCAGTAAACAAGAGAGTACCTAAGCAATAGAAAGCTGAGAGTTACAGTGAGGGGTGAGACCTCAGACTGGCGTGAAGTCACCAGTGGAGTCCCACAGGGCTCTGTACTAGGACTTATCCTGTTTCTGATATACGTAAATGATCTCCCAGAGGGTATAGACTAGCTCCTCTCAATGTTTGCTGACGATGCCAAAATTATGAGAAGGATTAAGACAGAGGGGGACAGTTTGAGGCTTCAAGAAGACCTAGACAAACTGCAGGAATGGTCGAACAAATGGTCGTTAGAGTTTAACCTAAGCAAATGTAATTTAATGAAGATAGGTGTAGGGAGCAGGAGACCAGATTCAAGATATCATTTGGGAAATGAAATACTTCAAGAGTCAGAGAGAGAAAGAAAGACCTGGGGGGTTGATATCACGCCAGACCTGTCCCCTGAAGTCCATATTAACATCATAACAGGATAACATCAGCGGCATATGCCAGGTTGGCTAACATAAGAACGGCCTTTAGAAACTTGTGTAAGAAATTTTTCAGAACATTATATACCACATATGTCAGACCAATCCTGGAGTATGCGGTTCCATCATGGAGTCCATATCTAGTCAAGCATAAGACTAAACTGGAAATGGTTCAAAGAATATGCCACCAGACTAGTATCCGAACTGAGAGGTATGAGCTACGCGGAGAGACTACGGGAATTAAACCTCACGGCACTGGGAGACAGAAGAGTTAGAGGGGACATGATTACGACATACAAGATTCTCAGAGGAATTGAATGGGTAGATAAAGGCAGACTATTTAACACAAGGGGCACACGCACTAGGGGATACAGGTGGAAATTGAGTGCCCAAATGAGCCAGAGACATTAGAAAGATTTTTTTCAGTGTCAGAGTAGTAGACAAATGAAATGCATTAGGAAGTGATGTGGTGGAGGCTCACTCCATACACACTTTCAAGTGTAGATATGATAGAGCCAATAGGTTCAGGAACCTGCACATTAGTTGACTGACAGTTGAGAGGCGGGACCAAACAGCCAGAGCTCAAGCCCTGCAAGTACAACTAGGTAAGTACAACTATGTACTTACATAGTTGTAAGTACAACCGTCCCAACCCTAACTGGATAAACTTTTCCATTAGGTATGGATAAAAATAGAGATCTAACCCTCCTAACAGGAGTCAGAAGGCGCCTACTCCTGAACACACCAGCGAAAAAGTAAATAAAAAAAAAAGAGAGAGGACCCTGCTTGCAAATTACATACGCCAAACTGCAGGAGTGAAGGTCGGTTGCAGGTTGTACCCATGAGTCGTGATCGATGTTATCAGACTCACTCCGGCTAACCCAAAGAACGAAGGGAGTGGAGGATGGACGAGAGTGGAAAATAAGTGAGTGGACAATTTAGAGACTAGCAAGGCTATAGAGTGTACACTGAAAATACGTTCAGAACTATTCTTTTTGACAACTAATTCTATTCTATACACACATATTCTTTCGTTTCATTTTCCTAGTATCCAATAGGAAAACAAACTTGTTTCATTTTTCTAGTGGACACTTATGGACGTGAGTATCTGCTAGGATACTCACATGTGTAGGTGTATTAATATATATATATATATATATATATATATATATATATATATATATATATATATATATATATATATATATATATATATATATATATATAACTGAAAACTCACATCCCAGAAGTGACTCGAACCCATACTGCCAGGAGCACTCTGCAACTGGTGTACAGGACCGCTTAACTATTCGACCATCACGACCGGACAAAAGATGATGGTAGCCGAGGCTAATTCCCCATCATCCCGCCGGCACTCTGATGGTAATCTTGGGCATGGTATTTTATCAAATCACCTCATTCTTTGGGGCACACGTGAGGAACACAAATGCAAACAAGCCTGAATGGTCCCCAGGCATATATGCAGCTAAAAACTCACACCCCAGAAATGACTCGAACCCATACTGCCAGGAGCACTCTGCAACTGGTGTACAGGACCCCTTAACCACTCGACCATCATCTTTTTATGGTCGAGTGGTTATGGATAATGGGGAATTAGCCTCGGCTACCACCATCTTTTGTCCGGTCGTGATGAGAGGGCCAGGAACTTTGAGAGGGCCAAGTTGAGCAGGCCTGTGTGAGTCTTGATGCCTTGTTTAATGCCCAAAATTGACCTTCCCACCAGCAAGTTCTGGCCAACATGAAGCGGAACCAAGAACCACCACTTGACTAATACTCGATATAAAAACCATACACGTTACACACGGAAAACTGGACTTTTCTGAACTATTTCCTCGGGTGCTAAATTCAGGCTATAATGTGTTCATGTACTACACTACACTACTAGAGTTTCCGACGATAATATTCAGCTGAAGCAGCACCAAGACAGCTTACAGGAGAGACTATAGTAATATGGTTTGAGATGGCCATCTGAGCAACACTTAGAAGGACGTCGTCGGAATTTGCAATTGCAGCTCGAACTTAAAAGAAAAAAAAAAATAAGGCATCGTAAAAACAGATGCGTTCCTAAGTGTGTCCATCACAAGGTGAACACAAGTGTGTGCCAATAACGACACAACTAACATTTTACATCCTGGTGAAACCATTAGAGGGGGAGGGTTGTGTGGAAGTGATTGGGCAACAGTGGCTGTAAGTGACGGTCCTTTCCTTTTGAATTCTTTTTGGGTATTTGTCTTTATTTTGTATTTTATGCCAATTTAATGCGAACAAAATGATCAATAATCGTAAAAATCATAATTGTAGATGGACTTGTGACTGATCAACTGATCAACTGATCAACTGATCAACTGATCAACTGAGACACTGATCAACTGAGACACTGATCACCAGCCACTCGCCCGTGACTGTTGGACTCGCGTATTCTAACTGACTCCCCTCGTGGGTGTCTTGCAGCAGACACCCCTGGTGGGTGTCTTCCAGCAGACACCCCTGGTGGGTGTCTTCCAGCAGACACCCCTGGTGGGTGTCTTCCAGCAGACACCCCTGGTGGGTGTCTTCCAGCAGACCCCAATTTAGCATTTGCATTAGTATGCAAGTGCTAAAGTCTATGGACTCGAGACTGAACATTTCAAATCCACAGACTTCGTGAAGGAGGGGGTATAGGTGCCGTGCCCCCATTCAAGTGGGGCACGGGGCCGACCACGACCACGACCCCGCTCTGTCACACTTCCAATAACATCATAGTGCATCCTGCAGAGTTTGACGAGCCTGGCGTCCAACCTCAGGCAGACATGCAGACAGACAGACATTCTCTCTTATAGATATAGATGATCGATAGATATAGATTATCGATATCGATTATCTCTTATAGATATAGATTAACGCAGAACTTCAACATTCACATTTGTTTCACAAACATAGTTTCCTCACGTACCACCATAACTTTACCTTTGTCCACATTTTATTTAAAAAAAAAAATCCCATACACCCAAATAAAATAGTAACTTAAGTCTACATAACTCTTTTTCTCACTTATTATTAAGATAACTGTATCAATTTCATACGTCATATTTAACAGTCTCCATGTATTTATTCTGGGATTATTCATTAGGTCTACGCACTTCCGTAACATTCTTAAACTTGATTGCTCTCAAAATTCCCTCCTCTGCCCCCCCCCCCACGAATATACAACCCGTTCTTGCAAATTTAATAAGTCAATATTGACTTATTAGTTGCGTGCATAGGTGACATACTAAACATAATAGTTTCCCTTGAAAAGCTTCATAGAAAACACCGACCTTACCTAACCTACTTAGTATGTTTAAATAAGCATCTTATAGCTTCGTAATTACAATTGTTACTTAACCTATTATAGGTATAGGTTAGGTAATAATTGTAATTACGAAGCAATAAGATGCTTATCTTAACATACTAAGTAGGTTAGGTAAGGTCGGTGTTTTCTATGAAGCTTTTCAAGGGAAACTATTATGTTAAGTATGTCACCTATGCACATATTTAATAAGTCAATATTGACTTATTAAATTTGCGAGAACGGGTTGGAATATACCAGGGCGGCCTCACACACCCAACACGAGCACCAGCATTAATATATATCAGCCCAGTCATTCCACCATGGCAACCTGCATAGTAACTGTGCCAAGCAGTTAACAGCAGGCTGCCAACTCCACATATTCTCTCCGCTCTCCAGAGTCCTTTAATATCTTTGTCATATGGTCAACATGAATGAAAAACAATTTATATATATATATTACTTCTAAGCTGCATCACTTATGAACCCATCCCTGCCCTTGTGTGGCAGTGCACAATAAAAAGTTTTTTTTTCACATATCCATACATTAAAACATTGATTGTAACCATGATATATATGTGCTTCAGCCTACAGTCTAGACCTATTGTCTTGTGTATGACCCTCTGTCCTGCGTGACAGTGAATACCAGCATTATCCTCACTTAAATAAGACTTAATCGAAATCCTCAGATTAGGCAAAATTGTAATTAATTTTGACATTAAAGATGTTAATAATAATAATACCATATGGTGTCCCTATGCCAATAAGAATGGGATGTACATTTTTAGCAATTTTTCTCACTTGTGTTTATCAATATGTTGTATAATAGCAAATACTTCATCGTCACACAGTCTACCACCGTGGAACCCACTTTGTTCAACGCTTATAATTTGTTCAGTTATTTTGTATACTCGTCTGAACATTATCGGGCCCTATACTTTACCAAGTACACTTAGTTAAATTAATGCTTCTATAATTCTTAAATTCGCTATGCTCTCTTTTAGCCTTGTACAGTTATACAGTCACTGTTCTCTTCCAATCTTCTGCCACATTACCAATATTCTCCCCCCCCCCCTTTTGTCAAGTTCTATTCACATACATTCACCTAGATTACACATACTCCCATCCTCCTCCTTGCTCTCCACATCATTTAATAATTTAGCGCATCTAACTCATCAACAACTCCAGCTCCTCTACTGTTATAATCACCTGTTCCTCTGCCTATATGAGCTGTATACGATCTTGCGCTCTTTCCACACCAAAAATTCCAATCACGTTCCCATTAGCACCTCTTTCGTAACTTGCCGCCATTAGACTTTCAGAGTATTCTCTCCACCTTCTTGTAATCTTCTCTCCACCATTTAACATTCTCTCATGTCTCATTAGCATTCTGAGTAACCCGTCCTTCAGTCTCCCTCTTACACTTCTTAATATATTTCCTCAACACTTTCCTGTTTTGAGAATAATTTTCTTTAAAGTCTCTTCTTAGCTCCTCGTTCGCTCTCCTTTGTTCTGCTTTACCAATCTTTTGAAACAGCTTTTATTTGGTCGTCATGCTTCCATTTGCTTGCCACTTTCCTTCACTTTGTATCTATATAATCCACTTTTTATCAGTAAATAATGGGATGAACTATTAATAATAATTTATTTTGTTGGGGGACAGGCTGCCTGTGTTTATATATATGTTGGGTTTATATTGAGATCTCCCCAAGGTTGAATTACTGACCCTCCCCAGGATGCAGCCCCACAACAGTTGACTAATTCCCGGGTAGCTATTTACTGTTAGGTGAACAGAGGCATTAGGTGATAGGAAACGTGCCAAACAATTTCTATCTCGCCGGGGATTCGAACCTGAGATTACGTATTGTGAGTCGAGAACGAATCCAACGGTACTACTGAGCCCCTTAGCCATAGTTATATTGCATTTCTCCTTCAGTGCCGCATTAAGACAGTGCCAAACTGTTTGGCAGTGTCAAACGTTCCAAGCCTGGAATACGCTAAAGGCACTATCTCTTGACCCAGACAACGGTTTCCTGGCCCATCCTGTCGTTAACAACAGTTTTCTTGTTCACGTGTCTGTATCACCCAATTATTAATTAATAACATCCTCTCCTCCTTGCATCCTTGACACCAGCTTTATATGTCTAACACTTTGTGCGCCTATAAGGAGTTAAACAAGAGGTTCAGCTCATTCTTCCACCAGTTTCTCCTTGTCGTTAGTGACCAAACATTTATCATATACAACCCTACAATAAGTGGAAGCGGCTACGACTCTGTTTCTCCAAGATCGCTATGACATCTTTTCTGTGGTACTCATGTAGCCGTTCTTTCTCAGTCAACTTCTTAATCTGTACTCTTTCACTTCTTGAATCAGTGTTAGATACGATCAACATGTAACTACCTAGTCTGAAATTACATAGAACCAACATGCAATCAGGGTAACTTCCATGAATTGCACTTCTGATCTCTTATCATACATACACTTGTACATAATTCTCTCGAGATGCACGGAGGCAGTTAAACGCTTGTGTACAATTTCGTAATTTATCCTGTGACATACATAGTTATATTTATCCTCATGTTTCCTGTATACATTATGAATACACAACTCGCATTCATAGTATGAATCTTACAATCTACTGTCATTATAATTTGTTCAGTCATACCATTATCACACATTATGGCATTCTCAAGGTCTATTCTCACTTTACCATTCAAATCACCCATTATAACTAATCTATAACTCCTACGTTATAACAGTTATCCTTCTATAACTCCTCTGGTCTCTTCAGGACCTCAAAAATGTTGTTATCCACCACATTGGGGTTAACAATTTAAATGACTAAGACGTCATTTAAATATTTAACCTAACATCTCCGTGCTCAAGTGGCACTCCAGTGAAGGTGTTAAGTTCCAGTTTGATACAAGTTCAGGTCTTGTATCCCTTCCTTGAGCGTCTCTAGGATCCTTCCTTATCGTGGGGTATCGTGGCTTAGTTGGTAGGATTCTGTACTGCTCCTTTCGTGGTCTGCAATTCGAGCCGCAGATGGTCCAAGTGAATGAAATATATTCTCGAGCAGGAACTAAGGGAACTAACCTATAAGGAAAGACTGAGACGGATATCACTACAGCTGTAGAAGAAGCGGAATCTGGTGGGGGATATGATAACTATGTAAAAAGTACTCAGCTGATGTAAACAAAAGAGAAATGTTCATTATGAAGAACGGAAGAACAAGGGGGGGGGGGGAAACGTGGCATATGCTGTTCAGCCCGTCCTCTCGAATTGTCACAACGCCACAAAAATGATGTACTAAATTGTTACTCAGTTCCACACCAAACCTAACCGAGGACCCACGAATGGAAAACATAACCGCCCGTCAGTTTAGCGAGCCGCTAAGTTTGACATAGGAGTTTTTTTTACGTCGAAATAAGAAAATATTATTGGACAAGACAGGTTGGGCTATTAGAGATGGAGATGAGTGACGGAGATGCTCTGAAGATCTATGGCAGAGTAAGAGTGGCGGATAATTAGCATGAGTGAGGAGAGGAAAAGTTGAAGCTTGTTCATCAACTTCCAACAGAGGATATAATTAGAAAGAGAGAGAGAATAGGTAGTTATTGCGAGGCAAAAGTAAATTGTCTGAGTTCCCTTCACATGATGCCTCTGTTCACCTAACAGTAAATTGGTACTTGAGAGTTAGGCACATACTACCGGCACCATCCTGAAAATGAGAGAGAGAGAGAGAGAGAGAGGGAGAGAGAGAGAGAGAGAGAGAGAGAGAGAGAGAGAGAGAGAGAGAGAGAGAGAGAGAGAGAGAGAGAGAGAGAGAGAGAGAGAGGGGGGGAGAGAGAGAGAGGGGGAGAGAGAGAGAGAGAGAGAGAGAGAGAGAGAGAGAGAGAGAGAGAGAGAGAGAGAGAGAGAGAGAGAGAGAGAGAGAGAGAGAGAGAGGAGAGAGAGAGAGAGAGAGAGAGAGAGAGAGAGAGAGAGAGAGAGAGAGAGAGAGAGAGAGAGAGAGAGAGAGAGAGAGAGAGAGTCAGTACAGTACAGAAAGTTGACAATGGACAGTTAGAAAGGCGGGGTCCAACAGCTTGATCCTGCAGTCACGAACAGTAAAAACAAATAATAAATACAAACACACACACATGAGATACCCCTGGAGCCAGCGTCCACTGTACTACCATGTTAGAGTACACGCTGGAGCCAGCAACCACTACACTATCATGCTAGAGTACATGCTGGGGCCAAAGGACTCAGTTAGACCAAGGGGCCACTTTGAGGAAAAGAGAGAGTTTACAGAGGTGGGAAGTCCTCAGGTGGAGGAAGAGAAGACGACACTTAACGTGATGGAATTCATTGCTCGGAATTATGCCGATGCAACTGAGCTGCACATCCCACTCAGGGAGGAGGTGGGCGAGAAAGCAATATAAACCCGCTGGTTCAACAGGCACTGCAGGGAAGCAAGGGAGAGGACCAGAGAAAACATGGGGAGAGTACAGAGAGCCAGGAACGGAGGATAAGAGAGCGGCACTAAACCAGAAATAAATATGCCAGATTCAGGAGGGAAGCTGAGAGGCAGTTTGAAAACGACATTGCTGTGAAAGCTAAGAACCAGCCAAAGCTGGTTCTTAGCTTATTATAGCAAAATAAGAAGGGTTACCTTCTTATATGACTATGATCCTATAGCCATATAAGAAGGAAAACAACAGTAAGAGACCATGTGATCAGGCTGAAGTGACAAGATGGAATTCTTATTGAAAACATGATGTGAAAACCTCGGACGAAAGATTTTAGGAGAACTTTACACAAGAACCAGCACAGAGACCAGAGTTGAGAGATGAAAGGCCAGAGGTAACACTGGACGACATACTAGTCACTGTGGAAGAGGTCAAGAAACACCTGAGGGGATGTTAAATGCAGCAAAATCAATTGCCCTAGACTCACTATCACCACGACTGTTGAAGTGGACTGTACAGGTACTTTGTCACCCCACTAATAATAGTTTTCGATAAAACACTTGAGACTGGAAACGTCCGAAAATTTTGGAAAAAGGGAAATGTAGCCCCAATATTTCAAAAGGGAACAGACCAGAGGTACTAAACTACAGACCCGTGTCACTGATAAGCATTCAAGTAAGGTGATGGGAAAAGATAATCTGGATGAGAGCAACTGAACATCTGGAGAGAAAAAGAGTTCGCAGCAAATGGGCAGCATGGTTTTAGAAGAGGAAAGTCGAGTCTGACAAATTTTAATCGAGTTCTATGACAAGGTTACTAAAACAAGGCAATGGTAGACTGTATTTTCCAAGATTGTCAAAAAGCATTTGACAATGTTCCCTATGAAAGAGTCGTGTACAAGATGAAGAGGCAGGCTGGGATAACTAGGAAAATACTGAACTGGGAATGGAAGTACCTGCAGGACAGAAACAAACGTGTCGCACTCTGAGATGGGGTTTCGAGCTGGATGAAGGTATCAAGTGGAGTACCGCAAGGGAAGGTTCTGTGATCCCTAGTCTTCCTAAGTTGTGTGAATAACCAACCCGAGAGAGTGAGCTAGTGCATATCAATGCCTGGAGACGACGAAAAGTCGATAAGAGATTGAAAATAGAAGTGGACTGCAGAAGGTTACAAGATGACCTTGATAAACTACAGGAGTGGGAAAACAAATGGTTGATGGAATACCAATCCCAAGTGTAAAGTAATGAAGATATGAAAGGGAGAAAGGAGACAAGAAGGCATTTACACAATAAGAGGAAAGCAGCTACGGAAATCCGAGAAAATAAAAAAGATTTCGGAGTGGATATAATTCCATTACTATCGCCTGAAGCACACATAAAAAAGGATAAGATCGCCAACATATGGTATTAAGGCAAACATTAGAACATCGCTCAGAAATCTAAACCAGAACTATTTCGAGCAAACACCAGCCTGGAATCTGCACTTTGTGAAGCATAAAACCAAAATTGAAAAAGCAGAAAGGTTTGCAACAAAGATAGTGCCAGAGCTAACAGGGCCAAATTGTGAGGAGATAAAAGAAAAGACATGATCGCAACGTACAAAATAATGAGGGGGAATTAAAAAGATGGACAAGGACTGCCTCTTCTTTAGAGTTAGAGAGAGTAGGACGAGGACATAAATGAAAGCTGGAAACGCAAATTAGTCGAAAAAATGTAAGGAAGTTCCCGAACACTTAACGTATGGCCCGTAAAGAGTACTAGGAAATTTATTGTGACTTATTGTCTAAACTAGTGTGTCCGTGTCCAAAGAGAGACATGCAAGACGGTTTTAACCCCTGGCTTAACAAGGCTGCCAAGAAACAAAACAATACAATGCATAAAGAACAGAACAGCATAGAGCAGAGGGAGATAACAGAGGACCAGGAAGGAGTATCTCATTGTTAGAGGAGAGGTGTAGAGATTATTTGAAAACGACATAGCACAGATAAAGAAGAAACTCAGAGGGAAAGGAATAGTTAAATACATTGGATGAAACTGAAGACCGAGGCTGATAAGTTCACAGAGAATGACAGATATCCGTATGAGGAACTCGTCAAAAGGTTTCATGAAGTGAATAGATAAAGGAGAAGTGTCTGACCTCAGTCAGACGGTGTCAAACCAAGTGACACTGGCAGAACTAGAGTATTCCTGAGATGCTGTAAAATCGAAGAACCTGCTGGAATTTGATGACTAAAATAGTTGGAACGGTAGACCCCCCCTTTTATAATGTATACAAAAATCACTGGACACGGCAGTACAACAGAGAGTTGAAAAACAGCTAATATAGTCCCACTATACTAGAGAACAGAGAGAGATAACAGGCATCAAACTGTAGGTCCCAAACTTGCATACAATGCAAGGCTGAGAGGAAGAGGCTGGCATCACATCCAGAGAGAAGAAACTATATAACACAGGTTTAAAAAAGGTAAATATTACTAAACAAATCTGAGAAAATTCTATGACCAGAGACCAAAATCATACAAGATTGAGATGGTTTGTACACAGCATATTTTTGGTTTGTAAGACAGTCTTCGAAGAAACGACATAGCGGATGAAGAAGCGACGTACAGGTTGAAGAAGCAGGCAGGAATGAGAGAGAAGATGCTCCAGAGGAGAAGGGAGCATCTAAGCAAGAGATGACAGCAAGTCACAGTGAGAGGTGAGATGTGACAGTGGCGAGATGTCACCAGCGAGGACCCACCTGGCATATACTGCTGCTGTTATCCTCTTGATGCTCATATCAAGAGGATAACAGCAGCAGCATATGCCAGGTTGGCTAACATAAGAACGGCCTTTAGAAACTTGTGTTAGGAATCTTTCAGAACATTATATACCACATATGTCAGACCAATCCTGGAGTATGCGGCACCAGCATGGAGTCCATATCTAGTCAAGCATAAGACTAAAATGGAAAAGGTTCAAAGGTTTGCCACCAGACTAGTACCCGAGCTGAGAGGTATGAGCTACGAGGAGAGACTACGGGAATTAAACCTCACTTCGTTGGGAGACAGAAGAGTTAGGGGGGACATGATCACCACATTCAAGATCCTCAAGGGAATTGACAGGGTTGATAAAGACAGGCTGTTTAACACAAGGGGCACACGCACTAGGGGACACAGGTGGAAACTTAGTGCCCAAATGAGCCACAGAGATATTAGAAAGAACTTTTTTAGTGTCAGAGTGGTTGACAAATGGAATGCATTAGGAAGTGATGTGGTGGAGGCTGACTCCATACACAGTTTCAAGTGTAGATATGATAGAGCCCAATAGGCTCAGGAACCTGTACACCTGTTGATTGACAGTTGAGAGGCGGGACCAAAGAGCCAGAGCTCAACCCCCGCAAGCACAACTAGGTGAGTACAACTAGGTGAGTACAGGAGTCGAGATGCGGACCAACACATGTCCTTATATAAGAGGTGGATTAATTCGGAGAAAGATATGAAGGAACTGCAAGATAACTTAAGACGAACTGAATGATTAATAGCTACTAGAGTTTAACTCAAACATGCGCTTGTTGAGGAATAGACAGCCGACTAACGAAATACAAAATAAAAGATGAAACCCTTCTGCAATAAGGCAGAGAAAATGACATTTGGGTTGACATCCCACCGAGCCTGTCCTTCGATGCCCACAACCAGACTGATATAATCAGCGGCACATGCAAGGCTGGCAAACATACGAACTGCCTTCAGAAATCTGAATAAGGTCTCTTTCAGGACTATAAATACCACAAATATGACACCAATTGTGAAATATGCGGCGTCAGCGTGTGTGTGTGACTCATTCCTCGCTATGCCCCGGTGTAATGTATGCCACCAGACGCGTCCTTGGGCTGAGAGCAATGAGTTTCAAATGAGTAGAATTAAACCTCACGGCATTGTGTCTGACTAGTTAAAGGGAGACATGATTACCACATTCCAAATTCTCAAGTGTATTAGTAGGACAGACAGGGACATATTATTTGGGATGGTTGGTATACGAACCATCGAATACTGGTGGCAGACTTTGTACACAGTTACAAATGTGATGATTGCTCTTATCTTGAGATGATTTCGGGGCTTTAGTGTCCCCGCGGCCCGGTCCTCGACCAGGCCTCCACCCCCAGGAAGCAACCCGTGACAGCTGACTAACACCCAGGTACCTATTTTACTGCTAGGTAACAGGGGGCATAGGGTGAAAGAAACTCTGCCCATTGTTTCTCTCCGGCGCCCGGGATCGAACCCGGGACCACAGGATCACAAGTCCAGCGTGCTGTCCGCTCGGCCGACCGGCTCCCATGACAGAGCCCAGTAGGCTATGGAACCTGTACACCATCGGGACCAAAGACCTGAAGCTCAATCCCAGCAAACACAAACGAGTAATTACAGTTCAGTAAGCACAAACCACGAACACAAACTCGCATATCCACATATTAACACAAATAACAATTACGAAGATAAACAACCAGAGAGTGTGAAGAACAACAACAAACAACAACACACTCAAGAATACAAATACAATAAATGAAAATACAAAAAACAAGGACAAAGGCAGATAAACAAGAACAGATTTATCCTTGGGAGGATAAATCGGGTGGGGAAAAAAACGCCAAAAAATAGTTATGAAACACTAATAACAAAACAAAGCAAGAAATGTCACAAAGAACAAAGCCAGACAATATCACAAAGAAAATTGTTCTCGGGCACTTTGCACCCTGATAACCTCACCCCCCCCCCCACCCCCCCACCACCCCTCCTTAGCCCTGAGGGCATATGCCCGTTGGGGAGGGGGGCGGGGTGGCCGCCAGGCACACCTGGGATGGTGGGCAAGACTAGAGGGCAAGGAAGGGAGAGGCAAAAGGAGGTGTAGGTGCCCTGGGGCAGTGGCGTGGTGCCCCGTAGGGTAGTCGTTACCAGGAGAGCAAAAGGTGGCTGTATATGCCCGGTAGCTCAGGTGATCCCCTGGGGTGGTCATCCCCTGGGGTGGTGGTAGTGGTGGTGGTGATGGTAGTGGTGGTGGTACCTCTCACACACGCTATGGCCTGTGGTGTACTGTCAAGGTGAGGGGAGGAGGGGGAGGGGGGGGGCACTAGGAGGAGGGGGGGGGGAGGAGAGGGGGAAGTGAGAGAGTTTAAGTGTAGCATGGGGGAGAGGGTGTAAGGGAATTTGGGAAGGGGAGGATGTGATGATATGTTGTAAGGGAAGGGTAGGGAAGGGGTGGGGGGTGAGACGAGCAATGGATTAGTGTCTGGGGGAAGGGGGAGAAGGGTGTTGATGTGTCATAGTTGATGGGAAGGGGGTGGTGGTTGTGTTTCGGGGGGAGAGGCGTTGGTACGAGTTGGAGAAGAGGTGTTGGTGTCGTGGGAAAGTGGTATTAGGGTGTATGGGTAAGAGAGCTGGGATAACAGACTCAGCAATACAGAACCTGGCGAGCAGAGACCCCCGTTAACATTACATCAGAGTAGTCTGCAATCCAAACTTGATCCACTTTTAATCAGCATATATGAGAGTACAAGAATTTGGAAGTACCCGAGTGTGACCTGGTTGTTAATGGTTGGTTGAGATTGTTTGTTGTTAAGTGCTTCGTCAATGTCTATTGTTGTTATATCTGACGATTATTTTGGTGTTGTCGGTCAGGATATCTCTGGTGGTGGTCTTGGCTGTCTCGTTCTTAAAAGATCCATTCATTTGGCACCGGAAGATAACGTAAGTTTAAGGGTTGTCAAATGCTAATGTTCTTGTTTAATAAACTGCTATCTTGAGACAGTTAAGCAAGTCCCCCAGCTGTGTCTGGATACATATGGCAGGCTGAACAACCCAGCGGGTTTCCTTTAAATTGGAGGGGTTGTACATGCTGCTATGGCAGTATCTTCACTCACAGGATGAGTGGCGCTGTCTAGTAAACTCGTCCTTCGCGACAAAATAAAAAACAAATGAACTCAAAGTCTCCAATGGAATTTGTCGAGTTATTGCCAGAATCGCAAGCAAGGTATATGACTCTAAGTCATATATAGTCTCTGGATATCGAGTGAATGTCCACAACATGCCCGATGATAACACAACTCTGTGTTATCATCGGGAACGCGTTTGCGTTGATGGACTATTTATCGGGATCCAATTTGTACTTCTCATAACATCCCAGAACCCATACTTCAAACCTTATTCATAGCATGTACTGTAATGTACTGTAATGTACTGAACCAACCTGAGAGCTGATTGTCTCATGTACAAGCAAGTGAATGGTGATGTCATAGGGTTCCCAATTTGGAGTCCTAATTGCGTTTGTTTTTACCTGAGAGAACTGTGAAACAAAGTCCTTGTTCAGATCGACATAAAGCTTGACTTCAACTGTAGGTATATGTCGCATACATATTCTTCCAAATACCTGACTTCAACTGTAGGTATATGTCGCATACATATTCTTCCAAATACCTAACACCAAGTACCTGCTGCAGCTTATAGGGACACATTGCACCGGAGTTCAGTGCTAGGTCTCACTTACGAGATAGTAAGCGAAGGTCAGCGGCCTTCCCAACACGCAGCAGTCTTGGAAAGCAATATGGCGGCTGTCAAACAGTAGTCAATACACTAAGGGAACCAACACAGGACTGTGCCTTAAAGCCCTGAGTGAGCGAGTGCCCTCACAGTTATAATCACAGTCTTGACTACCGTGCTCCCGCACACAGCTTCACTTACAGCAAGGTTGCCGGAGTATACTCAGTAGAGTGAGGCAGGTCACAGTCAATACTGATCTCTTTAACAGACGTGTCGAAGATATATTAAAGAAAGGTTAACTGCCACGACACTACTGAGGAAGCCGTCAACACTAGAGGATCCATCAGACTGTTCTGCGACCCGGTGCACACACCACAGCACGGGCGGCCCCCCTCCCTCCTCCTGCACACTCCCGCTCCACACGTCTCACACCTGTACTAGCGTCGCATTCTCTCCAAGCATTCCTTCCCCCCCTCTCCCTGTTGGGCATAAACCCTTAGCACCAGCGAGAGAGAAGGGAGAGAGAGGGAAGAGAGAGACGGAGAGAAACAGGTAAGAGACGGAGAGAGGGAGGGAGTGACGGAAGGGAGAGAGACAGAGAGAGAGAGTGACGGAAGGGAGAGAGAGAGAGAGAGAGAGAGAGAGAGAGAGAGAGAGAGAGAGAGAGAGAGAGAGAGAGAGAGAGAGAGAGAGAGAGAGAGAGAGAGTACTCACCTAGATGTGCTTGCAGGGTCGAGCGAGGCTCCTGGCCCCGCCTTCCGAACGTTCGTAGATTAATACAATGACACACTTCTCACGCTTTTATCATATTTACATTTAAAATTTTGAGTCGAATTTGCTTCACCGACTTCTTGCTTCTTGTGCATCAATTTGCTTCTTGAATGTGCTTGCGTGTGTGCGTGTGTGCACGCACGCATGTAGAGGCACGCATGCACTCCTGTAGAGGCACCCACATAAGTGTGTGTGTCCAGATTGGAGCAAATAAAGCCTCTAAACCTTCACAATTATCGAAATCTAAAATCCACTGTTGAGATGAATTGTCAGATGCAGTTTAGTGCAGACAACTGTTGTGTTTGGCAATCTTTGCAACATCGTTGACACTGCTGATTCTTAATGACGACAGGTCTGACTTTTGTGGTTATTAGGATCGTTTAGCCAAGAAATAAACTCATAACTTCAAAACTGGGCAAATATAATAGTAGATTTTTTTACACACAAAAGGGACGAATCGATGAATGACAAAGTTAATCTAAGTCATTTTGAATCTCACTCGTGAAAAGATATTATCACCGGCTAACTTACCTTCTCCTGACAAGGGGATGTGCGTGAAGCAATTCAAATAAGTTTATTGAGATATAAATACACACACAGGGATGAGGTAGCTCAAGCTATTCTCACCCCGTTATCTTGAGAGGTTATCTTGAGATGATTTCGGGGCTTTAGTGTCCCCGCGGCCCGGTCCTCGACCAGGCCTCCACCCCCAGGAAGCAGCCCGTGACAGCTGACTAACTCCCAGGTACCTATTTACTGCTAGGTAACAGGGGCATTCAGGGTGAAAGAAACTTTGCCCATTTGTTTCTGCCTCGTGCGGGAATCGAACCTGCGCCACAGAATTACGAGTCCTGCGCGCTATCCACCAGGCTACGAGGCCCGTTCAGTACAACTTGTTTATATTTTAGTTATTTATTATATATATGTCGTACCTAGTAGCCAGAAGGCACTTCTCGGCCTATTATGCAAGGCCCGATTTGCCTAATAAGCAGAGAGATTTTCTTTATTTAAAACAAATCAAATTGGTTTATTTGAATTATTATTATTATTATTATTATTATTATAACATATTAAGAACATTAATTATTGACTTAGTTATGTTAGTTTGAGTTAGGTTAAGATAGCATAGGTAGGGTTGGTTAGGTTCGGTCATATATCTACATTAAGTTTAACTCAAATTTAAAAGTATGAACTCATACTTAATGAAATGGATAGCTCTATCATTTCATAAGAAAAAAATGAAAAATATATAAATTAAGGAAAACTTAGCTTATTAGGCAAATCGGGCCTTGCATAGTAGACCGAATACTGCATTCTGGCTACTAGGTATAACATAAATATATATATATATATATAACCTAGAAGGGGTACCACCTCTGGTGCAAGTGTAGGGACCCACAGTCTCGGAGAAGAAAATAAAGAGTACTCAGAGAAGACCTTGAGGATATAAATATATATATATATATATATATATATATATATATATATATATATATATATATATATATATATATATATATATATATATATATATATATATGACACTCCAATCGCGAAACAATAGATCACTTCGATCCTTGCGACTGTATTACACATCTATTCTATATTCCGGCGGCCATGTGCAGCACCAGTGACAATCTTGCTACATGTTCCAAGAACTGCAGAAACTGACGATGGTCTTTTTCGATCCTTCTATTGGTGGTGCGGTCCACTTCTCTGGAATTCAACTGAAATACATTATTTGGGCAATAGGAGTTGATGTAGACCATCAACAACTGCTGACGCTCTTCCGCTTTCAGTGTCGTTTTAGGAAACAGTATTTTCTATAGTTCCAGATATGCCATTTGTTCCTCTTGCTGATTAGTCAGCTAACTGTCACACACACAGTGCAAACAAGGTCAACTAATCTCTGATTCATAAACTCGAGACCATATATATAATATTCTATAAGCTCTAGATTGATTTTCTAACTCTGATTAGAAAATACAGATTATGTTAAATTTAGAGTGACGTCTGGTAAGTGAGGTACAGTGGAAGTACCCAGGAAGTACCCAGGAAGTACCCGTCTGCTCTACGTAGCCAAAAAAGTTAAAGACTCATAAAAACTTCAATGTATATATAGGGAAACAGGAGAAAGTCAAAGCCAAAGTTAAAAACAAAAGTTAAATTAAATAAAACTAAAATAAAGTTACTTTAACACCTGCAATCTATCTGGCTTCGTTCACGTAATTTATAAAACGAAATCAAATAAAAGCCTTAACGCTAGTTTCACCTCAATGACCTGGACACTGAACAACAATAACAACGTAAAATAAAAGTACAGTGCTACCAGATACAATACCTAATATCATAACTCTTATTGAGCTGCCATGACAATTTAGTAAGAGTTAGATATTTCTCCAGAAAAGCGTCTGAACTGACTGTCTAAACGGGCTGGCTTCCACGCACCAAACGTCTACCAGCCTGGGGCCAGATTCACGTAGAAGTTACGCAAACACTTACGAACCTGTATATCTTTTCTCAATCTTAGGAGGCTTTGTTTACAATTATAAAACAGATAATGAGCTCCGAAGCACCAGGAGGCTGTTTATAACAATAACAACAGTTGATTGGGAAGTTTTCATGCTTGTAAACTGTTTAATAAATGTAACCAAAGCCATCAAAGATTGAGGAAAGATGTACATGTTCGTAAGTACTTGCGTACCTGCTTAGTGAATCTGGCTCCTGCCTCCTGGAGGGCACGCGGCGTGATGGCTAAGTTTTCGTGTCGGTGGTTAAACAAGATGTCAGTGCCACCAGAAATGTATGAACAATGAATGTCTTGTTATATATTAATATTATAAAGGTATTTTTACAATGTACACATGAAACAGTTACATAAAACTCCTGACTGGACTTGGAGTTACTGATGACGGCTTAGGAGGAGCTAATAAGCGAACAATGAGGGTATTAGTGAGTGGTCTTCACACTGTGAGTGGGGCCTCACACTATGAGTGGGGCCTCACACTATGAGTGGGGCCTCACACCATGAGTGGGGCCTCACACTATGAGTGGTGCCTCACACTATGAGTGGGGTCACACACCATGAATGGGTCCTCACACTATGAGTGGGGCCCTCACACTATGAGTGGGGCCACACACCATGAATGGGGCCTCACACTATGAGTAGTGTTCCTCCCAGACGACCTTCACGTTCCTTAACCATAAAGCCTCTACATTCACCGTCACGAGACCTGGTCTCACACAGCTGCTCTAGAAAAACAAATTAAAAACCTAATGCTTCTCCTCCGGCCTTTTGGTCACCTCGTCACGTCCTCTCATTAATTATTTCACGTAAGTCCCTCCTCGAACCCCCGTCTTCACTGTCTCCTGTTTGACCTTTTCCTGGTCTTCCTGTTTATTCAATAGTTTGTTTTTTTCCCTTTTTCTCTATCTTCTGTTTCATCTGCAACAGTTATATTTATTATTGTTTCTTCTGCACCTTCCTCCTGCTCCTGATATTCTCCCCTTGTGTTACTCCTGCATTTTCTCCTCTCCTGAAGATAGAGAAATGCATCAATATATTTATTGTTGCCTCGAGTTCTGGGACCTCACACCACTGTCAGCTTCAGCTTCCACCCTTCCTTTAATCCGTCCCTCACTTCTCCTTATCCCCCACCCCCCAATCCCTCCTCGTTTCCCTGCCTCCCTATCCACCTCCCTTCCCTCCCTCCCACTCCATGAAGCGTGCAGCTGTGGACCGCTGCCGGAGCCTCCATTACGTGCTGTGCAACTCTAATCACAAGACTTCCCGACCTCGCCGAAGCGTGGAAAGTTAGATGATGGTTTGGAGGGAATGCCTGGGAGAGGGAGAGGAAGGGGAGGGAGGAAGAGGAGGATGGCAAGGATTGTAGAGGGAGGGGAAAGAAGGACGGAAGGAGGGAGGAGGTACAAGGGAGTGGAGATGGATGGAGGGGCAGAGCAATTGAGGATTCACCATGGGAGAGCAGAAGGGTGAGAAGGGAGGAGAGGCAGCGGTGAATGTTATGAGATATGTCTCGACTTTGCGCCAAGGAGTACAGCACAGTTGAGTGTTTTCAGGTAGTGTCAATACGTTTAACTTTGGGAATGGCTATATGCGGGGTAGAAAAGATTCTCTGTGCACTTTCCAGCTCTACTGCCTCACCTGCCTTGGAAAGGACTCTGAGGACTGAGCAACATTCAATTCGAGAGAGCAGCAGCGCTGAGAAGAGTACCATCACCATTGTGGCTTCCTTCACTATCAATGTTCTCAGTGTTCACCCGCATTATTTGCCCAGCTGCTGCTGCTGTTGTTTGCTCTCGAATTGTTATGTCTTCTGACATTATTATTTCAAGATTTTGTTATATGGTCATTCCTCTCTGTGAGGAGATCTGAGTCATGTATCCTGCACTTGTTTTGCAGTTTTTTGTTTTAACTAAATTAATTGGAATTTATAATGTTGAATGTTGCCATTTGGAAGACCTCTTTGTCTCTTTTCCTGTTGCCATTTGGAAGACCATGTAAATGTCTAATTGCAGTTTTCTGTGTCTTCCTCTGTTGCAATTATCTTACTTATTCTGGAATAAGAGATGACACATGAATAAGGGAATAAGTCACCAGGGATGACACGAAAAAGTGGGTTGTTTTCCTGTCAATGACTTCTGTGATGATAAGGAAGAATAGTGGTGCGAAGATGACACCTTGTCGGATTTTGCTTCATTTACTGTCACTGTTTGCAATCTCTTTGTAAGACAATTTAAGATTCACCTCCTTACCTTGCCTGTTATTCCCTGAGCGGTCATTTTTATGGTCACATTTATCAAATTTGTTTTACGAAAGCTGTGCATATATGACGTCTGCATTTTAGTTTGCTTCTGATGTTGCTGTAATGTTGCTAAAATGATCAAGTAGTTACGAACAACTTTTCTGCAGTGAGGGTCTTGTTGACCTCTGATACAGAGTTCGCGTTTTGTTCATAAAACTTTTAAGTTGTCTTCCCGGCGCCTTCACTAAAACTTCAATGGTGTGTGATATTAATACCACTGGACTGTCATTTTTTTTTTTTTTTTGAGATATATACAAGAGTTGTTACATTCTTGTACAGCCACTAGTACGCGTAGCGTTTCGGGCAGGTCCCTGGAATACGATCCCCCGCCGCGAAGAATCGTTGTTACACCCAAGTACACATTTTACTGTTGCGTTAAACAGAGGCTACAGTTAAGGAATTGCGCCCAGTAAATCCTCCCCGGCCAGGATACGAACCCATGACATAGCGCTCGCGGAACGCCAGGCGAGTGTCTTACCACTACACCACGGAGACTGTCAACGGTCACGGATTTTCTTTACCAATGCTTTACTTCCTTTTCTTTAGCACCTTCTTTTGGTAATCACTCACTCACTCCCGTGTGTAAAGATAAAGTATTTACAGTTCTTATGGTCTGCGGGACGTCACACGTAATTTAATATTGAAAAAAACAAATCCTGAATGAGTGTTCATGACAATAGTGTTTTGTACTTCATTATAAATAATGAATTCCAGTTATCTGTCATAGGGGCTGAATGCATGGACAGATTGTCTATTTCGTTTTCAGAGTGCGAGCAGTTTTATGTAATATCAGGCCTATATCTTTGTGGGCCCAGTTCGTGAACGAGTTCTCAGGGTCTTTTTCTTTCATTGTGTCCATTCCGTTGCAAAACAATGTTCTTTTATTAAGTTTTTCACTCACATCATTATCGTCATCAGTAGATATACTTCATCTTACGAGAAAGGGGTCTTATAATTGCAGAGATTTTGCATAAGTAAATAACTATTTTAAGCGCTCTCCTATTTATTGGATGGTCTTCCGTTAATTTTGTACTTCAATCTGGTGTGTATTTACAGTTTTGGTCTATCTCCGTTATTTCTCTGAGCAGGTTTGCTTTCCTCTTTGGAGACATCTGTGACCTCTTCACTAATTCTGTTGCCTTCTTTCTTATGATTTATCGTCATGCTGCGGTTGCTTTCAGTTCGACCTTTTCTCTTATCTTTCTCAGTGGGATATATTTTATGCAGATTCTGTCTGCTCTTGCATGTAACGTCTCTAGGCTTTGTAGTGGCATTTGACGGTTCAGTGATGTCTCCCAGATGGTGGTGGAAGGTCAGTGGGTTGTGGGTGGTGGTAGAGTGTAGTGGGAAGTGGATGATGTTTGTGGGTGTTGGTAGAGTGTAGTGGGAAGTGGATGATGTTTGTGGGTGTTGGTAGAGTGTAGTGGGAAGTGGATGATGTTTGTGGGTGTTGGTAGAGTGTAGTGGGAAGTGGATGATGTTTGTGGGTGTTGGTAGAGTGTAGTGGGAAGTGGATGATGTTTGTGGGTGTTGGTAGAGTGTAGTGGGAAGTGGATGATGGTTGTGGGTGTTGGTAGAGTGTAGTGGGAAGTGGATGATGTTTGTGGGTGTTGGTAGAGTGTAGTGGGAAGTGGATGATGTTTGTGGGTGTTGGTAGAGTGTAGTGGGAAGTGGATGATGTTTGTGGGTAGTGGTAGAGTGTAGTGGGAAGTGGATGATGTTTGTGGGTGGTGGGAGGTCATGATGGCTGGTGGTATGGTATTTTGTGGGTGGTTATCTTGAGGTTACCTTGAGATGATTTCGGGCCTTTTAGTGTCCCCGCGGCCCGGTCCTCGACCAGGCCTCCACCCCCAGGAAGCAGCCCGTGACAGTTGACTAACACCCAGGTATCTATTTTACTGCTAGGTAACAGGGACATAGGGTGAAAGAAACTCTACCCATTGTTTCTCGCCGGCGCCTGGGATCGAACCCGGGACCACAGGATCACAAGTCCAGCGTTCTGTCCGCTCGGCCGACCGGCTCCCGTGAACCCCGTGGTAGCTAGTGTTAGTGGTAAGCAAACCTTTGACATTTAAATTAACTAAGATTTCTGGTAGTATCACATTTTGAATATAGTATTACCACATTTCTTTATAACTTGTCACAGAATTATCTCTAAATTCCGCACAATTAAGTTGAAAGCCATCATCTAGTTGCTTGTATCTTCAGCACAGCTGCTCCTCCTCTCCGTCTGGGTGAGCGTCGAAAGCCATCATATAGTTGCTTGTATCTTCAGCACAGCTGCTCCTCCTCTCCGTCTGGGTGAGCGTCGATTCGTGATCTTTGCCTTCTCAGCTGATACGACTACGCACAGATCCTGACACATGTGTCTCACAGAGAGTTAAGAATATTCTGGTTGTTGATGTGCCCGGTGGTATGGCGTGTTATATCATCAGTATAGCTAATAATATTTTCCTGGGGCCTCATTGACACAGAGTTTAGCAGCGCATTAATAAATAGAAAAACCAGCGTGTGACTAACTACACCTCTTTGTGGAGAGGCTAGTTCAAAGTGTCTTGCTACACTCTGATGCACTAAGAACTGTATAGATGACTTCCTGTTAGATAAATAATTTCCTACCTAACGAAGTCGCATCCCTGCGACATCCATTCTGGCGAGTTCTCTCAGAAGAACGCCGATTTGCAATGTCAAAGGTTGCCTATAGATCTAGGAAAGTGGTATAGGACTTTTTAGTATGCAGGGTGAGAAAGATGGTAATGCACACTCAGTTCATGCGTGAAGCCATATTTCTGGGGAGACATTAACAAGACCCCCAATTCTGTGAAGGAGCCGGTTAAGACCCATCCTCTCAAGGCTTTGGCAGAAACAACTAATAACAAACGACCTTACACTGGTTCTTCTGTAAAGACCTCTTTATCTTCATGAAAAACATGTTGAGTTTCTCATACATCTTCTTACCGTTTTCTGAAATAATTTTCCCTGATTCCCTCAATTTAGGCAACCTTGTCCTATGATCTTTTTCTGTTGTTTTTAACCTCATATGGTTGAATCACAGAAAGAGAGAGAGAGAGAGAGAGAGAGAGAGAGAGAGAGAGAGGGGGAGAGAGAGAGAGAGAGAGAGAGAGAGAGAGAGAGAGAGAGAGAGAGAGAGAGAGAGAGAGAGAGAGAGAGAGAGAGAGAGAGAGGGAGAGAGAGAGAGAGAGAGAGAGAGAGAGAGAGAGAGAGAGAGAGAGAGAGAGAGAGAGAGAGAGAGAGAGAGAGAGAGAGAGAGAGAGAGAGAGAGCATACAACCATCTCTATCACACTACAGCACCTCACCTCTTCGTTCATTTAGGAATACAGATCTTTCTGTGAACTGCCATGTAAAGAATATGTAAAATATTTACTCTTGAAAGACTGACTTCGTGTGTAGTTTTCACACGAGGTCTGCTTCTCAACACACGTAATTGTCATTATTCTGTTTCCTTTGTCTTTCTCTTTCCTTTCAAAAAATTTAATGTATTTCTAAATTACTCTATAATCGTCTATTCATTTAAAACTACCAAACTGTTTATTGGAACTCTCCTAAATAACTATTTTTTTTTTTAATTTTAAGAATCTAAAGTCCTTCTTATCTCGGTCTCCAGAACACCAGAAATATTACACGAATTCCCTTTTGCTTTTCTACTACACTTATTTTTTTTCTACACAGGTGGATACAAAAACAGATGAGTTTTGACTCCTGTTAGCAGGCTGAGACCTTTTCCTTCTCAAAGCTCATGGTAAGCCTTACCCACTTGTTTTCTCTAGAACACAAAACTGGAAGAATAAATATTGCTGGAATAACAGAGGAGAACAGGTATGGATTGGCGTCTAGTAAATACTTCTTATCCAGTACTCAAACCCGCACCAAATCAGTCGCAAGGCGCGGGGCGAGTGTGTTACCCCTACGCCACAATGAGCTGTAAACTCTGTCTCTGAAAACTATACAATTTACTGCATACCTATTGACAGGCAACAGTGAAGCCTGAAACGACGCATGGTGTGTCCACAGAGTTATGTCTACGTATTGGTGCTCCGAGATGCATGAGAATCATCAACATGAGAGGAAGAACTGAAGCTGCCAACCAGACTACAGAGAATCATGCAA